>NW_009716440.1:0-12189 GCF_000703405.1 Apaloderma vittatum
AGTATTACTAGCAGGAAGAGTGAACTGCCAGCATGTGAAGAATAATGTGCCAAGGCTCAAATTATCCTATAAAGGTAAGTCTGTTGTTCCCTCGTATTCCCGGTTTTCCTCCGAACCTCTCTCCTCCTTGCCCCGTCGCTCTACCCCTCTCCCCACCTTCCTCCCTGGGTTTCCTTATCTTCCAAAGGGCAGTTTGGCATTAGGAGACATTTCTGACAAAAAAAAAAATAATAAAAAATTACTTCAAAAGCCACTCCGTGCTACGGTCGGTACCCCGCAGTTTAAACAGAGACAAAGAAGAGTTAGTTGCGTTTGCAGACAAGGACTCCGGATCGTGCCGAGCCGTGGGAGAGTGTTTTTCAGTCCTGAGCTATTTCATCGGACTTCAAAACGCTGAGACGCGTTTGGCCCCACAGCGAATCTCTCCCGTGCCGGACATGTAGTGCGGCCACAATACCAGATCTGTTTCAAACAGCATGGAATAGAGGAAGATTTATATTTTCCTTTTTTTTTAGGCATGAAGTGGTTAATTCTTAAGTCATGAATATTCAATTTGTACAAATCTGACAATCAGATGCCTCACATAAGCAGTAGATGGTGGGTTTGCCAAGAAACTATAAACTGAAGGGAACAGATCAGTCCAGAAAAGAGGGAAAGGACTGCTGTGCACTAGCAAATACTGCCGGTGGATGTTGAGTGCAGACCAGTTTATTTGAACTGGGATTGTTTTCGGTGTACTCTGATGCATTTCATTAGAGATCACAGGGAAGGTGTAGCTGAAGGAAGAGAGCTGTGAGATTACGTTTACGTTTGAAATTGTGTAATGCCACTCACACTGCAATTATCAGTAATTAACTTTTGTACAATACTGCCAGTATTAAAGGAAGACTGAAGTAGGCAGAGTCTTTATCAGCATAGTTCCCTTTCTAAGTAAATTTTCAGAAGAATTCGTCAAATCCGGAGAATGTACAACTGGGAGAGAAGTTTAAAATGTAGAGCATTATTTCTAAAAGGGAGATCTGTACATCTGTGTGTATATGCATCTCTCTCTGCTGAGCTGCCTTCTCAGATTATTGAAGGCTGAGAGAGGGAGCAGCAGCTATGGTTCTGAAGGAAGGGAGGAAAAGTAACACGCTGCTTCTGCACTGTGAAAAAAAGAGAACATGTATGTGCATGCCTGGTCACAGATGTCAATCTCAGTTTACAGCATAGTGTCAATGCATCTCTTGCCAGTAGAAATATGTTTTCCAATTTTTTTTCATCTTTCTCGTGCTGCAAATGAGAGGGGGAATGGTCCTTTCTGATACATCAGAACGTCATTTTTGCACTCTAGATGAAAAAAACAGAAATTAAACACCTGCAAAACTTGGATGCACTGTATGAAATAAATGCATGTGCAGGGTTTTATTAAAGTACACATATATGCATATTTGTGTGTGCTTAAACTTGAAAAGATTATGTCTGAAAAGAACGGTTTACGGAGTTGAGAATCTGTTAATTTGGTTTTCGTAAGAAAAGTCCTTTATATTTAACAAAAAATTGATTATTTTTAATAATAGAGTATGAAGAAAGCTTCTACCTTAACTACATGTCATGTCAAAAAACTCATTAAAACCTCTCAATTCCTTCCAAACTTCTACAATCATATCAGTTCTGAGATTGGTATATAGAAGCATAAATGCTATAAAAATATCCTGTAAAGAGGTTTTAACAGCTAATTAATTATTGTTTATTTTTTTCACCCTTTTAAAGTTTATTGATGGCTCAAGTGTGCTACTCCTGCTCATACTGACTAAATTCACTGAAACTAATTTGAAAGGATAGCCAATTCTGACTAATAGGGGTTTTATTTTCTTTTTTTTGTTGTTTTATTTTTTTCACTCCCACTGGTACTGTATCCATATACAGTTTAACAGAGTTTTGCTACTCTGCTGATTGGCTGTTTTCCTGTTCTGCTCTTGCTGGGAGAAAGGGTCTCATTTTCATATTTTTAAATACATCAGACATCAAATTTCGATATGCGGTCAATCCTTTATGAGTAAAGCAGGAAACTGAAAGGAACATTGAAGCTGTTTTCGTAATTGTAAAAAGAATATGAGTTTAAATGCTGAGCAGCCCTATTTCCTAACTAGTAAAGAAAGTAAATGCACAGTTGATTCAGAGCAAGTTAAAGTCAGAAGACTTACAGGAATTCACACACTGGCCTTTGATTCATTGGTATACTTAATCACATATTTGACTTAAAACATGTGTAACCTTAAAACTCAGATCAGACTCCTCACATGCTTAATGTTAAATACCAGTGTAAATGCTTGGCCAGGTCAAGAGGAAGGAGCGTGTTGCCTGGGCTGCTGCATTGATCCCTGCGTATGGGGATATCATTACTAGTCAGAAAAAACTAAGCCTTATCAGCTGGTGCTTTTCCAGACAAATTTTGCTTCCAGCACAGCATTCTGTGCCCGAATCAGTGTTAACACCTTGCGTAGGAACAGACTTAAGAGCTGTAGGTATTGAAAATATGTCTTTTAGGCACTGACTCAATACCTTACATGCTAATATGTATCTCTCAGGGTATACCTTTCGCTATGTGACTGTGCGATACTATGTGATTCATCTCTATTGAAACTGCCAGCAATTAGGAAAAGAAGGCACCCAGTTACTTAACCCACTCTGGCTCTCCATAAAGAGTTGTGGTTGAGTAAAATAAACTTATCATACCGAAAAAAAATACACAAGGTAAAAAGAATGACCCAAGTGACTTCTCTTTTCAGTGGCTGTCACGGTACTTTCTTTTAACATGCATGCTTGTTTTTTGCCTAAACAAATACCTTGGAGCTAATTGTCGGTGCTTTATTTCAAAAGAAAAGCAAGGATGTATTTTAACTTCTTGTTTTTCTCAACTAATTAGATGTCAAACATGGTTAAAAAAGCTCAGGCATTTGCTTTAAAAGTTAGCAAAATTAGTCATGAAGGGTTAAATCCCTGCCAACCTTGATTTCCTATGGTCACTTGTTTTCAAAGGTCCAGTATGAGCTCTGCCATTTCCCAGGTTGCCAGACAGAAGTTTCAGTGAACTCCTATTCTTGCTTCTTCTTAACTTCTTGTCACTCAGTCTTGCAGAAGATTAGAAGCATCCTACGAGGCACGTTACGAATAGGAAGAGGAAGAGAAAGTGTATAAATGCATATATTAAGGCCACATCTGCGGTTTGGAAAGGTCCCTTCTGTTTATTGTAAAACAGAGCGCTGGTTATTTGGTTTATATCACCTTGATTTTGGTGGCATATTAGAGGAAGGAAATTTGAGGAGAGCACTAGGGAAATCCTTGCTCAGCTTAAATCTGTGGTGAAACTCCTGTTCGGTAGCATCAGGGCTTTCGCTCCATACATTTTAAAGTTTCCAGGCATTTTCATCTTAGTGCACAGATTTGGAATGGTTTTGCACAGATGATATTCATCTCTTTATTTCAGTCAAAGTGAATTAATATGATTAAAGGCCTGATCCAAAGTTCACTAGAGTCGGTAAGTTCTGGATCATAGCCTAAATGTGGTAAAACCGGCTATAAAACTGAAAGCTCAGTTGAGCCCTTCAACCTCTGAGCTCCTCTTTTCGTGTCCTTTGAAGACTTTGTGCCCTTGCTGTAAAGTAGCAAGAAATGTCACTGTCGATAGGTCAAAAGTAAAGGAATCTTTCCTTAAAGAATGTAGGAGGTTTTGCTGGTGGTTTGTATATTTCTGTTGTTTAATCTCATTGGCTTCAATTTCGGTGTCGTTTGTAAGCCACTATGTTGTGTCACTAGGTCACAGCTTGTGTGCAGGAAACTTCTGTTGAGCACAGGATGATGGTCAAGTTGAGTGTGCAAAGTTTAAAACAATAAATGTAGTCTTAACTCCAGATGGATTTCTTATATCATTTATTGTTTCCTATTTTCTTTTGCTGTCCTCTGTATGGGGAGGTAAGGGCACAACCAGAGATGGAACCATCTACTGTAACCTTTAAATGTAAACATATAAGCTCAAAGAAAGAGAGAGTTTCCATTAATGATTCCTTGATGTACAAATTTTTCCTAAGACGACCCTGATTTCTGTGTCCACATGTGTAGATCTTGTGAACCCAACTTTCTCAAATCCATCTGTCATGTCCTGCTTGTCTATTAAAAATTACTAAATGCTGTAATTGTGTTTTGCAAGAGTGCATGTGTGGTTCTCTTTTGTTATTGTTGCTCAATTGGATACATATTACTTGAGAATAAGTAAATGGAAAAGCATTGCACACAGATTTAGCTCTATTACTCTTTGGCTCCAATTCAATATGTTTTTTAAAGTTGTAATGATAGTGAGAGCTACTCCATCCTCGATGTGTGGTTGATTTACAGTTTTATAGGATGGATTTTTATATGGGTGAAATCCTGGTCTTAGTGAAAGCAAAGGCAAAACTTCTGCCCATTTCCATCTGTTCGACATGCTATGCTGAGGGAGGAATGACACCGCACGGAATTACCTGTGTGTACACTCATGTAAATATGATACCTGGTTTGTAGTTTGTTGACCCACTCTGGTTGTAGTTGATGACTTGCCAGTGGGTTTGATTATGGTTTTTCGTTTCCATCAGACTTTATAACTCACAATTCAATACCTCTGCAAATATTGGGAAAGCGGGACAAAGTGGGAGAAGGAAATGGGAAGAGAAATATTGACAAGGGAGCCTGTCTCTCTTGAGTTGAGACCACTGTTAGAGTTTGTCTCAGATTTCAAGGTATTTGCTTAAAAAAACTTTTGCTTAAACTATGTTGTAAGAGTACTGTCTGAGGGAAAAGCCCCTCTAATGTGCCTGAAAAGGAGAGAAGGGCAGCCCAGACTTGGGATTAGACTTAAGACTGTGAAGGAAGGCAAGCTAGTGGTGTTTGTAGCCTAGACATGGGTTTGTAGCACTCTTCATCTTTCACAGTTCCTGCTGGCATTTCTGCAGGGCTCTGGTGCTTTTGGACCTCACCATTCAGTCAGTGCAGGACGCTGAAGATGTCAGCTTTTTTTTTTTTTTTCTACCCCAAAATGAGGAATTCTTCAGAGGACATCTGTATGTTATCTTTCTAATGTTGGTGGAGTGGGGCCTTCATGAGCCCTGAGAACTGTCAGGGGAGACAGTAGGACTGCCCTGCCTGCTGCTGAAATGCCCCACAGGCTGACAGGAGGGAAAAGCTGATGAAGGAAGTGCCTAAGCTCAGATCTTGCCTATATAGGGGAATTTTCAGCTGGCTAATTAGGGTCTGAGACAGGCAGTGTAATTGGAACAAGGAGGGTGAAAACCTAGCCCAACGTTTTCATTTTGTGTTTCCAACTTTCCCATTTAATACCAGTGGAAAAAGTGGTTTCTGAATTACAGAGCCTCCCTTTTCTGAGAGCCTGAAGTTCTCTACAATTATTTAGTGCTGTATGATTTGAAAATAACTGAATTATTCATGGAAGGTGCCATATTGACAGCAATGGAAACTCGACCCTTTTGCTGAGACGAGGTGTGCAGCGCTTACTTTTACTGTTTGTTACAGCATCTTCAAAAATCTGACCTAGTGAGAAATTTAAATATCCACAGTGCCAATGAGCTCAATGGATTTGCTGATATATGATGTCTGCCTTAAAATTTACTTTTGTGCTTGAAATCTTTTGTTCAGGACTGAAGTACCTATATGCCTTCTTAGGGTTAATTCAGGAATGTATTTATTCCATGAGGTTTAGCAAAACAATATTTAAAATAAGAAACTCAGTCTTTGCAGGTTGCTAGAATGCAAATGGGTTATTTATGATAATCTCTCCTGCATGTGCTTCTGTAAGTACAGAAAGCATTTACATGGAAATCCATCTTAGAAGAAACCACTAAATGATTTGTATTTTTAACTGTTTCTTTTTTCTTGGAAATGTTTTTCAGGTTTTGTTTAATGCATTGTTATGTTCTGATCATTTTAGAATGGTTTTGATTTGCCTAATCACCGATTCTGCTTCTGGCCTTAGATGCCCACAGCTGCTATTAGAGACATATTTTTATCTGCTTCCTCTGGCCCACAGGCTTTCTCTCTCCTGTGCATACCTGGAATATTACAATGAAGCACACGCAATACAAAGTTGCTCCAATATTTTGTACATTTTCTATATCAGCTGGAGCCTGACTTGACCCTGGTTCAATCTGAGGCAAAATCACATCTTCACCTGAGGCAGTGTCTGAGTGACTGAGAAGAAAACAAGTCTTTTTAAGTGGTGTCAATGGTTGTGACATTTTCCAGTTGTTTGAAAGCTGAAAAGGGTAAAATTGTCTTCGGGCTCCCACGCACTTATTTTTAAGCGTGTGTGTGGGGTAGACCCTGGCAGCTCTGTGTCAAAATGGAAGTTTTGTAGCTTGTCCTGATGCTCTTGTTTAATTAAGGTTACATTGAAAGTTGCTGCTGCTGTTGTGCTGGTGCTGGTGGGCGATTCAGCGAATTCCTTCCCTTGCAGGATTAAAGCTCCCTTCAGGAATGTCTGCAAGTTCACGGTCCTCCCACATACAGGCTTCATATAGGTTGGCTGCTCTCTTCCAGGAACAGCTGTGGATGGTGCAAATAACTTTGGGGATAGTACGTTTACTTGACTTTTCTTATTTTTTTCCAAGTGGGATAGTGCCTCAGTGTACAAGAGGGAAAAGGATGGCCACAGCTGTTGAGAGCATCAGAAATCTTAAGAGGGCTGTAGCCTTTCTCTTGCACCACAGGAGGTTCTCTGTGGTGTGTTTCTCTTTCTTTTGACTGACACAGTCAGCCACATCAGGCTCTTTTCACTGTCAATGGAAGAAGATGTACCTCCAGAGAGCTAATCTTGGGTTAGGCAGGCTGAATGGCTTTTTAAGGGTGCTCATCACTTTTCAGGGACTGTAAAAGGAATTAAGCTCCTTGTTCATTCATTTAGTTTCTTTCTTGCTGGGAAGATGTCAAAAGAGGGTACCAATTAAATGCTACGGAAGAACTTAGGCTGTAGTCTGATCCAAAGCATCCTAGTTTAAGAAACCGTTTCTGCTTAAATGAGTATTTCAAGTTGAGCAAAAGTCCATCTGATTAAACTTATCTACCCCCTCAGTAACTGTCATCTTGAGGTCACCTGTGACTCTATCTAAATTTGCATCAAACTTTCAGTTACGGCAAGAAATATACAATACCACTACATTTTTCATAGTCTCAAAAAAATTACCTGACTTGCGTCTCATATTTCTTACATCTCTCCTCCTTGATAAGCTCATCCCAAATCCAGTGACACATGCTGGAAGTGACTGTCTGGGGCTGCAGAGCTTTACTAATTTAATAGCTTAATCATTTTGAGCTTTCAATAAGCTATCCCTCCACCAGCTCAGTTACTTTCTGAATGCTTCTTCACTGTGAAAGAAAAGTTTATTCAAGACTCAATTTCATGTAACACAGTTTGCAAATAAAAACGCGTATGCATATGTGCAACTCAGAGGACAGGTGCTTCGACCCTGGTTCTCTCCTTTTTTTAGCTGATCTATTTCAATAGTGAGAGTAGGATGAAGCCTAATTTAGGTTCATTTCTAAAAATTCTAAGTAGATTTACAGTTTGGGGGATTCTTTTCTCACTTTGGGGATTACAGATTCCCCTCGAGCTAGACGCATCTACAGCAATCTGTGAAACGTGTGAGCACTGGTCTACTTTGTGTCACATCTAGTTTTCATCCTTTGCTGTTCGATAGCTAAACACAGTAAAGTCAGAAGTTTTTGCTATTCTACTAATGTTTTAAAGTTGTTTGACATTTGTTGAGCCGCCTGCTTATCTCTCCAGCTGGATGTTGCAGAAACTTTAGAAGTGAGCAGTCAAATAAAATTCTCATCTCTTATAAATATTTTCATGCAAAGTTGGGGTTTGCAGGGAACAATCTGAGGAATGAAGTAGTTATTTGCTTTTATCTAACTTGTGGAGAGAGGAAAAAGAAAGCTCTCCTTTCCACTCTAATGAAGCAAAGCTCATGTTGGTTCTGACAGCCTCTCTTGGCTCCTTTTGAAATTCCAGCCTTGTGTGAGAAAAGGACACAAAAAAGCTCTGTGAGATAATTTAAAGGATTTAGAGCTGCCTTTCAAGGGGGAGGGGTTGGTGCCCTTTTCTAGAGGCAACAGACGATAAATACAGCTCACAAGCATCCAAAAGAGCTGCAGAGTGCAGGGTACAGCTTTCATCACCAGCTGACGCTGGAATGGCAATAGTTCTCCTTTCCTAGACATGGATCCCACGCCTGACCAAGGCATACGCTGAGGTCTCTTAAGACCGAATGGAGATTTCAGGGTGTTAATACTGCTTTTACTTCCTTCATGAATTTCCCAGGTCAACTCTAGTTCTGCATGAATGTATAGTCTGACTCCTGATGAAACTCTCAGAACACAACAAGGGTCATGCAAGTGATGATGAGTGGTGTTCTGTAGTGCCTATAGGCCAACTCGGTCTCATCTTCACCATACTAGGTCCTATACAAGGTCTGCATTCTGCTAGACCCACGTAGTAAACGCCATCTCCTGCAGAGTTTTAGGAGGGACAGCAGAAACGATGTCTGGGATCTGAGAAAAAACTTTGTCTTCCTGATTGCTTTTTTTCTCATATACCCTTCTACCTCAGCAGATGAATGGCTGAGAATAGGTTTAGATTGGTTCTTAGGAAGAAATTCTTCAGTATAAGGGTGGCAAGACTCTGGAACAGATTGCCCAGAGAGGTTGTGGCTGCCCCCTCCCTGGAGATGTTCAAGGCCAGGTTGGATGAGACCTCGAGCCACCTGGTCTTGTTAAGGGCATCCCTGCCCATGGCAGGGGGGTTGGATCAGATGATCTCTAAGGTCCTTTCCAACATAAGACATTCTGTGATTCTATGATTATCAAAACTTCTTGCTCTGATGACCCTGCAGGCAACAATATAAATGAATTCCTGAGCTACCTACAAATTGCATAGTTAGGAAATTGCTTTATTTCTGAATTACTACTCTTCCAAGAGGTGTTAGAGTCCATCCACCAAGACCAGGTGTATATTCAGATATACAGGAGGGTATGGTAACATTTTCAAAGAGCTCTAGTTGACACTTTCCTGAAATATCCTAAACATCAATGAAATGGTATTTGTAGGATGGTGGTGGGGTGATCATTGGTATAATAAACCTCCATCCGCATTGCTGTTCTAAATATGTAACCTCAGTTGTTTGTACTTCAGCATAAAACCTGACCTCCAACAAATAGACAGGAAAGATTTATCTCAAGTGAAAAGATTAAGGAATTTGTTAAATTTGAGAGAAAATTCCTCGTAGGTCTTTTATAAGGGGTATTGTGAAATAATAATTAATAAATGATAAAGCTAATTATGATAAAGATAATAAAAATAACAACAGTGTTGAAAATTTTGTTTTTCTCTGCAGCCCGGTATATGGATATCAAGATTAACATAAATTTCTAATTCTACTTTTCCCGATTTTAGTTCCCATCTGTGATGGAACTGTAATCTACTTGGTATTCTACTTACTTTTCTGGCACCCTTTTACAATTTTGTGTCTTTCAGCATTCTGGAACCCTGGAACTCATACTTTTTACTGGACAACAGTCACACAAATTAGGAAATTTTCTTATCCTTACCTACAAATGGAGGCTGAACTTTAACAGAAATCCAGCACCACAGCTGAAGCCTGTACTGTAATGGGAATCAAAGAAAGTACCGTAAATGTGAAATCCTATTAATTCTTTGTCTCTTCTATGTCAGCTTCTTCACCTGTAAAGTGGTATTAAGTGATCTCAAGAGGAATTGTTTGAGGTCAGGGACTTGCCATGCTTATTCAGAACTGTATTCCTACTCATAGAATAATCCCATTAATGTGTATATTCAAAGTTCAGTCAGAACTTATTTTTTGATCAACATACAAAGGCCTTACAGGTATTTAAAATGATTATAATAATTCTGTTCACAGCTGTGTATGCCTGTGATGTGAAACACATGCCTATTATCCAGAAAGCGTATCTAATTTAATTCAATTTAGTTCTACATATTAACCCTTCACAATATTTTTGGGGGTATGCACCTCTATTTCACACTAAATATGCTGTGAAGGTGATTATAGGTAACTCTTGAGAAGAAGAGCTTTTGTGTTTAGTCTTTGCAATACTGTCTACAGAATGGATGTGAGTGCTTGCAAGATCTTGGCCTATTTCTTTGAGTTTCAGCTGTGCTTCTCTTTTTTTTTTAAAAAAAAATCTAATCATAGCTGATGATCATATTTTAAAATTAAGAAGGAGTTGTAATTTTTTTCTAGTGCATATGAGACAAAACTAAAAACCTCACTCACCAGGCCACTGCTGTTTAAAACTCATTTAAACTTGTAAGTATTCATGTTTTCCTTCACAACAGCTTCTAGACACAAAACTTCTGTTTCTTCCTGCACACAGTCCTTTTAGTGACGTGCCAAATCCAAAATGCTTCCTAACCTTCTCCAGGATGAGGACAGCCTTTCTTAGGCACTTGGGGAAATACTCAGTAATCGGTTCAGTCAGTTATAATTGCCAATCATTTGTGACTCACTCACTGGAAAACTGTTACTTGACAGCCATAGGTCAAACCTAATAATGAGGATTAACTGCTGAAATAAATTCAGAAGTGAGATTCTGCATCTCTGTAAGATTCACATCCTCATTCCTAAAATAAGTAAGATTGCACCTGTTCCCTTCACCAGCCTGGCCTATGTGAAAATAAAATCCGTTGTTCATATACTCTACATACCTAAAATGCAGCATTTAAATATTACCTTCACTGAATTAACTCACAGGAAGTTTTTTCTTTGCTTCTTTACTTCCTCATACCACTTACATGATGTAATGTTTGGTTTTAATAACAATCTTTTTTTTTCCCATAATAAACTATCACTTATCATGGCATTAATTAAGAAATACAGAGCAAATCCAAGATTTTTTTTATAATTTTTGTATACTTTTGAACTTCAGGCACAAGTTTGTAGTTTGCCTTGTTAGACTCTGGTGCCTTACCTCACCATGTGCTACATAGTTTTCTGACAGATCTGCTGATGCTAGAAGAGTCCAATTCCTGAGGCTGACAAACAGGTTAAGAGAGACCAACATAAAAGGGGCTGTTTACTTGACTGAGGAATTTTTTTCATTTGTCTTTAAAGACAGCAGTATCAAGTCTCATGTGTATTATTATTCTCTATTAGAAATTTTAAGCTATCATCAATTATTCTGCTGTAAATCAAGTGTAACTTCATTAGATGACTGTGACTGCAGTGATGCATGTTTAGACCACTAATACTGCTAATTGACATTGCACCAAAGGGACCGAGGACAGGACTGAGCAATGCAACTTCTAGTTTTTTGAACACAATTTAATAGCTGAGGCCATAAACAGCCTTTTGAAGGCCATTTCTCATAACTGCCACTCTCGTGACAACTTTTTCTATCAGCATGGAAGAATACGACAAACGCCAAATTTTGTTTTATTGTAGATTCACCCCCATTACTATGCAAAGAAACTATTTTACCTTATGCTAGACATATGGAAGTAATCAATGTATGTAAATTACATGAGGAGAGGTGAAATACAGCTTTTTAAAATAGGAAATGTGCACTTGTTTCTGGTTATAAGACACTAAAATCACACCAGAAAAGGAGACTTTAGGTCATAAGCTTTCCTTTAAAATAACAACTGGGCAGTGAGTAAAATAGCAATGATTTTTTGATAATCACCATTAAAACTCAATATTGTTCTGAGCTGAACTACTCAGTCAGGTCTCTCGGACACCAGGGTTTAAGAGGCAATTGCTTGCATGTGTGGGGCCAGGCCATGAAGCTGTTCTATGTAGAGTTGAACTGTTCTGGGAGCCAGGCTGTGGGCAAGTGCTCAGTAGTAAAAGTCAAGTTTCTTCAAACAGGGGGTTTAACAGGCAGGGCCAGCTTCAGTGTCTGTTATTCATTTTCTTCCCCTGATGTCATGGTGTGTCCACAGTGCAGTGTTTTGAACTTACTCTAAAAATCACAGAATCACAGAATCATAGAATGGCCTAGGCTGGAAGGGACCTTAGAGATCATTTAGTCCAACCTCCCTGTCATGGGCAGGGACGCCTCTCAACTAGATCAGGCTACTCAAGGCTCCGTCCAACCTGGCCTTGAACACCTCCAGGGAGGGGG
>NW_009716440.1:12665-99271 GCF_000703405.1 Apaloderma vittatum
CACTGCCGGCTCATGTTGAGCTTCTTGTCTATCAACACTCCTAATCAGGGACAGTTTGAGAGATGAGTTATTTTCTTGGGTTCTGAGTGACCAAGAGAGGAAAAAGCAACAGCTTTAGTCAGCTCTGCCTTTCACATAACTTGTAAAACTACTGTCCTCTGGCTGGTCTCTGAGAAATCAATACGTATTTTATGACCAAAATGCGGTCACTGTGCTCCCAAAATTTTCCATTCCAAGAAAATTGGATTCTTTCAGGGTTTTTTTTTTTCATATTCAATACTGCAGAGTATGAAACTAATCTAGAGTCTGGCAGGGTTTTATTCTAAGGCATTGTCATATCTTTCTTTCTGACGTGGAAAATGGACAGATCACTGGGTTTCATAAATGTGTGGAGAAGCTGTCAAAGCTCCTATTTGCATGTGAATGGTCAGCCGAGGTGGGAAGAGAGATATGTAAGTGATTCTCTAGCTAGCTCCTGGCAAAGATTGGATTTCAAAGTGCTGTGAAAAGCAGCACCATAAAACTTTAACCTATTCACAGGTATGGAAACTCCCATGCCTTAAACAGATCTGCTGTAATAATGACCACTCGGGGAAAAATGAACCTTAAAAAGCAATATCAGGTCTCACACTTCTATACATTTTCTTTTTAATATTTCAGAACAGATAAGCTAAAAAAGACACCCTCCCTACCTCCCCCACCCTCCCCATCCACCCAAAAAAAAAAAAAAAGACAAAAAAAGGGACAAAAAAAAAAGCACAAGATAGCACTAGGCAGATGTAGACCTTCATTGAAAGTCTGGCAGACAAGTGTGATTGGGATGGAAGAAATGTAAAGGTTTTGAGTATTATTCTGAATTACGTCTGTATCTGACCCAGGAGACACCCAAAATAATTATTACTTTAATCTTCCTTATAAACTGCTCAGTATTTCACTATTCTGCCCTGCTGTTGTACTTTAGTACATGCTCAACTAGGAAGAATGGGTGAATGGTTTAGTTTAAAACTAAATGTATCTACAGTTCTTCATGCATCCAAAAAGGCGAAATAGTGAAAGTAAACAGTAGAAAAATGAGGAACACAGAGTGAAATAAAAATTTTAATAGGCTCTGAGCCAGACAATTTTCTACATGTTTTATTGTACCTCATGTCTGCTTAGATAGAATTGGCATGTGTGTATATGGAGAGAAAGATTTACTAAGCCATTTATGCCTGAAACAGCTCCAAAAACTGTGATTAGGCAGGCGTAAGGACTAGAAAATGTTTCCAACTTAAGGTTCACCTCCAAAGGTGGTTTGGATTATGTACCTACCCCTCAATCATGACATAACATGGGACAGTTGCTGTAGTTTACCAATATAATTTCCCCCAATATTGTTTTTTAGTTTCCATCTATGTACCTTGAAGTACCATGATGTATTTCATTCAAGCTCCATAATTCAGTAAATAGCTTGTGTCACCCCTGTAATCATTTACAGCACACATTTTCCTTCTCAAAAAGCTTCTGCGCACTAATTTGATCTGGTTACATTGTACTGAAAAGAACTCACAGAGACAAAGTTAAATGCAATTTCATTCACTGAATTTGAAATGAGCAATTATTCAAAGGCTCAGGGATTGGCTCAATCACACTAATATTCCCATAATGAAATGTGATTTGCCTTGGTATTTACTGGGAGATTAAAAATGAAGAAAAAATGATCTTACAAACTCCTGCTCACATGAGCAGTCCCATTGATTTCGAAGTACATGGCATTGACAGCGTGAAGTGCCCTTTTGGGAGGTTGTACAAATTCTTCTTCACTTACGAAATAATAAACCCAACAAAACAAGCAATTGGAAGGATCACTTGGAATTTTTGAGCTCTGCCCAGTTAATGGAAAGAAATGAGACAAAAACTTTTCAAAATATTGTTCTGTTCTCAGAGGAAAGTTTTCATTCAGTAACCATCCCTCTTGATCCTGCTTACCCTATGACTCCACAAAAAAAGCGTCTGTTGCCTTGCTGTGGTTCATTGCCTCCTCATATCCAGTGGGATGTTATCAACTAAAGTCACTAGGAAAGACTCACTCATTCTGGTGGATCATAGAATTATAGAATGCTTTGAGTTGGAAGGGACCTTTACATGTCATCTAGTCCTACTACTCTGCAGAGAGCAGAAACATCTTCTACTAGACCAGGATGCTCTAAGCCCCATCCAGCGTGACCTTGAATGTTTCCAAGGATGGGGCTTCTACCACCTCTCTGGCCAAACTGTTTTAGTGTTTCACCAACCTCATAATAAAATTTTTTCCTTATGTCCAGTCTAAATCTACCCTTTTTCAGTTTAAAACCATCATCCATTGTCTTACCACAACAGGCCATACTAAAAAGATTGTCTCCATCTTTCTTATAGGCTACTTTTACCTACTGAAATGCCACTATAAGGTCTCCCTGGAGCCTTCTCCTCTCCAGGATGAACAGTCTCAACTCTTTCAGCCTGTCCTCACAGGAGAGGTTCTCCAGTCTTCTCCTCATTTTTGTGGCCTTCTCTGGACCCACCCCATGTCTTTCTTGTGTTGAGGACTCCAGAGCTGAACGTAGCGGTGCGGGTGGGGTCTCAGCAGAGCATAACACGGGGGCAAAATCACCTCCCTCTACCTTCTGGCCACACATTCTGTGATGCAGCCTAGAATATTGTTGGCTTTCTGGGCTGCAAGTACACATTGCTGGTTCGTATCCAGCTTTTCATCCACCAGTACACCCAAGTTCTTCTCCACGGGGTGGCTCTCAATCCCTTCATCACCTAGCCTGTGTTGATAATTGCATCGGTTGCCCCAACGCAGGTGCAGGACTTTGCACTTGGCCTTCTTGAACCTCATGAGGTTCACACAGACCCACCTCTTAACCTTGTCCAGGTCACTCTGGATGGCATCCTGTCCCTCGTGACCGTACCACTCAACTTTTAGTTTCATCTGCAGACTTGATGAGGCTGCACTCAATCCCTCTGTCTGCGTCACTGATTAAGATATTAAAAAGCACTTGTCCCAGTACAGGCCCCTGAGGGATACCACTTGTCACCGATTTCCATCTTTGAGTGCTTTAAGTATGTGTATCAATATAAAATTTGATCAGACATTTTTGAATGCCCAAGCAAGTTTAAACTGAGTTTTTGAGCAAAGGAATGTCATATCTTGTCCAAATCCTTTCCAGTTTTCCCAGGAAAATGGGTCTTTCCATTAAAACCCTCTGTGCAGAAGTCCTTCTGTGTGAATGTAACATAGTGCACACGTGAGGCACAAATAAATCAGCCTTGAAGCAGTCTGCTTCAAGCACAGTAACTTTAGAGAAGTAATACTGCAGTGTTGGAATAAGGTTTCTATCATGCAGTAGTTCTTTTTCAATAACTGTTCCCGTATCTATTAAAAAAGGGCACAGCACTGTGGAAACTTTTATCCTTTTCTGGAGTATTACTTATTTACTGTAAGCTCCAGGCACTTTGAGTGAAAGCTGCTATTGCCTGCTTCTCACATGAATGCGTTGGAGAAGGCCCAGGAGATCTCCCCGCAGCAGGAAACTCCAGAGCTGCTTTCCTGCCACTCCAAAGAGCTGCTAATGCTAGCAGGAGAGCAAGGAATCCCTGCTCCTTTTCAAACATCAGTCTGACAAAGTGGGACAGCGAGCACGGGGCCATGTGCTCCCTCACCCCAGGCATCTTGTCAATGGGCTCTCAGTGCTCTTTGCGAAACAGTGAGAGGGATCTCAAATTGCAGCCACTCAGATGTAGCCACTTGTACAGACACTTCTATTATGCTAAAATTTATTGTGGCCTATGTCCCATGTTAAGAAAATGCAGAAAGTCTCAAATGCAGTAGAGGGTGGTGGGGCAATAAAATTTTTCACATTTTACGATAGGTATACATTTAAAGAAGGAAGCAAAAAGAATGTTTTCTATTAAAAATAGTAGCGGAAACCATTTGTGGCATAAAATCCAATAGGAAACACATTTGCACTACTTCTCATTTCTGGTGCAGTTGGCTGTGAAGTCCTTCAGTAGGATGTAAAGGGCATCAATTTGATTAATTGGAGCTGTTACTTAAACTATGTTAGCAATCAGAAAACAACCCACAGGGTAACTCATGAGCAAACACGTCTATGATGTCTTGGATCACAAGCATCCTAACCCTTCTCTAGTGCTGGCCAAGGATTATGCTGAAAGGTAGAAATTGCGTTGTAAATCATCATATATACAACAGATTGATCTTTAAAGAAGGCCACTTACTGTAAGAAAGTCTCTGAGCTTGTCCATGTTATAACTGAAGGACACACAGACATCTATCCAAAATTACCGGCCGGGGCAAGGTACATGGAGTGTAAATGCAACACGGGAAACTCCTTTCCCTGCTTTGTCCTACTGAGACTAGAAGCTCACTGCCACCTGGCTGCTCTTCCAAAGGGATTTTTTGGGTTTGGCTAAGCTCAGCATGTCTCTCTGTGAAGCTAAGGTGAGGGAAGAAACTTCCCAAACTCTCTGAATTCTGAAAATATCCTTAGGTGAATGCATGCATTTACCTACATAATGTACACAAATATGAAGCTATTTACATACCCATACTTGCACTAGATCCATAAACAGTGCAAAATTGCGCCACACCCTGCTGCAAGTTATTTTTAGCTGTTCCTCAATGTAAATGTCTAATTCAAAGTTAAGTTTCAGAATAATGAATGATATGTTTTGTGTTTCGGTGGGTATAAATGTTTGAGTTACATAGTGGATGATTTAAGCATCAAAGGTCTTGCATTCCTAAATCTGTTACAGAACGTGGGTGGGAGGTGGATCTTTTCTCCTTTGCTCATACCAGGAAACAAAGAATGAATGAATATTTGTCATGATGTTTTATCAAGACAGTGTTAACATTAATTGAAGATACACGTGTATGTTGTAGAGAGAATGACAGCTTGCTTACAGTAAAAAATTCTGAAAACGAGGACATTGCTTTTAGTATTTGTACAGGGTGTTAGTAGTGTTGATACTGAAGCTACCCAAACACGAGCCATCTGCAGTAGTCAGCTAATTAGGCCAAATATGGAGGAGATCAAATGCTATTAAAAAAAAAAAATCCCACAAAAAAACCCCAACCAAACAACAAACCAACAAAAAAGCAAACCAAACCAAGCCAAATTAAAAAACCTACACCAGAAAACCTGGCACTATTTTCTTCATGTATGACATAAGGGCTATGAAGAACAGTGTCTTCTCCTGTCCTCATGTCCTTCCTAAATCATCCCCGGCTGTTCATCTGCATTAGACTGGCTTTTGGTCTGTCTGGGTATCACTGTTCTTATGTTCTCATCTCCAAGATCAGCCTGAAGATTTCTCCATCACTGTCAGGATTTGTGCTCAGTCTTGCTCCTGGGAACAAGCAGATCCCTTCTAAGGAACAACCATAAGAAAGAAATAAGAAAAAAAAAAAGCAGAAATAAAAAGAAATAAAAGGTTGAATGTTTCTAGCACTGTCCCTGTGTCTTAATCTGGATCTGGAATGGAATTTTATCGTTACATGCACTTAAAAACAGCAGTACAAAACCAAACCCCAACAACAACAAAACCCCAAACAGAGCTATTTCTAATAAAAACATTACTCATACTAATATCATAGCCCTGACTTTACATTTATTGGCATAAATGCAAACTTATAAAGCTGTGTGGATGTGTGCCATATGCAAATCCATCCATCCATAAATCAGCGTACAGACTGGAGACTGCACAGCTGAAGTGACTGTAATGGTAAATGAAACCTTTCACCACCAGGTCAAACGCAGTTCAGCATATGTGGTAAATGAAAAAGCACTGTTGGACAGGAATTGATCTGTGGTGTGTGTGAGACGAGTGACTGACCAGTTCACATTGTTCACCACCACAGTTGGCACCCCAGGCTTGAGCTGGCAAATAAGTCAGAGCTGAGCTGCGATGGCAAAGCACTGAGGCAACCTGGCTGATGACCGTTCCCTCTAAGTCATGCATGAATGGAGAATTTGCCTTATGGGACTGTCTGCTAGTGTATTACAAGCATTAGGCAGGCGTTTTCCATCAAAATGAATTGTCAATGAAAAAGGAAGTTTCCATTTAATCAAAATTTTCCACCGATTCTGTCCAAATGAAAACATTATTTTGGATCCTTGTGTGGATCTAAAGCACATATTGTTGTATTCATCTGACATTAACCTCTGTTTGTTCAGAGTAAGAGGTTTATAAGAGCTCTGAGTAGTTTTACTGCTTTTTTTCCCCCCATTCTTTCCTGCACAGGACCATAACTCCCATTAAGATATTTGAGAGTACCTCAGAAATCAACGTTGGGTTTATATGATAGCAGGACAGCATAAAATATAGAGTCCAGTCTCAAATCCTGGCCAACAGGTCCAAATCAGGGATGAGACATGTTTGTCCTTTGTCTAAGATGCACTTCAGTAGCAGAGGAAGACAGCTGAGACAGGACACGCTCAGAAGCATTTTGAGGCTTCCTAATTTGGGGATATAACTTGGTCATGTCTAATCTGTGTATTATATACACTGTTTTTCTTCATTAAAGCCTAGGAAAGTGGACATCTGGACCAGAACAGATAGAGATAAAATGATCAAATGCAAAAGTTACACATTCCTAGACTTCATTTTTTCTCCCCCTAAGTTGTCACTCTGTGAAAAGTTAAGCATTTTGACTGTTTGTCTTAATTTGAAAACAGATGTTCGAATATTGTAATTTCCCTTGAGACAAAAAGAAAAAATTCCTTACTTTTCTCAGCTTTACATATTCCTGCTATGAAAATGTGTTGTCTCAGAAAAAACAGTACTTTTAAAAATTCCTCTGTGAATTGTGAAGCTTCAAACCATCTTGACACGTACAGCCATGTGTTAATGACCAAACAGTCCTCAACATTTATTATAGAAAAAAAAATTTAAAAATTATATCTGATTCTGTAACATGACTTAATATATTATTTGAAACAAATAGTATTTTTATTGGTTATAGTTTGCTTAAACAGAACTTTTGCTCTGCTTTTAAAGAATAAAGCTTGTAAGACATTAGTAAGTTGAGATATGTGTTTGCCTTCATGTTTCAAGGGTGTTAATAATGTCAGGAAGATTGGTCTTGTGGCTAAAAGTGATTTGATAGATGATCTTCAATCCCAGGGTCTTACACAAACTTTCTATGTGATGTCAGATGATATCTCTCTGTGCCTCAGCTTCCAATTTGCGATAATTTTTTGTACACAGTTTTATTTTCCATTGACTTTGCATGCTTTTTGGATGCAAGGGCTGTGCTTTTGTGCAATGAGATTCTATCTGGACTTTTCAGAACAAGGAGTACAACTGATAAATAGCAGAAGTGTTAAGTTCAAGGCTCAAACAAATGTCCGAGTACCAAGAAAAAAACTTAAAGCTTTCTGATAAGCGAACAATAAGAAATATAATAAATTTCTTTTTAAAAAAACCCCTTTGAACAATTTCTTAAGAGTCTATCCAGCCTAATTTCACAAGCCCAACATACATTTCTGACTGCCTTACTTTTGCAAAGAGGAATGAATGTTTTTAGAAGCTTATTGCTTTTAGAGAGAGGAAAAAGGGTATTTTTAATTAAAAAGGTCACTTTGATAATTTCTTCTTGGTCTAAGATTCTTTAAGTGATTATTCCAGTACATATAAAATCTAAATGCGGGCAATATTTTATTTCAAAATTTCTCCCTTATCTGTCATCTTCAGTTATAAAGGCTACAGAATGTTTTAAGTTTTTTACATACATTCGTTTCAGTGTGAAAAGACATGTTTGTCCCACGTTGTTGTTGAGGAGATCGAGTTTCATTTTCATTGTGATTGGTGCTGAAACTCTGTGCATTCTGCTCTTTTTATTTTTTTTCTCTTTAGAAAAAAAATAATCTGTGGTTTCAGGTGTAGTTTGTTATATCAGTCGACTAGAACACTGTAGATTATCAGGGGACTTCCAGGTGTCACACAAGAAGAATGACTGTTTTCCAAAACAAGCTGTGCCGTCCCCTAGGCTCTGGCATAGATGAATATATGAGGGTTACTAGGCATAGAAAATATTTCTGAAAAGTTAATCCCATGTTGTGTTTGAATGTTAAGGAAACCATCTACTCATTCTGAGGGGTTTAACCTTTCTTCAGGTGGTAAGTCTGGAACAATGGCCCTTATTTACAAAAGATTTCCTTTGTTTTCCACAAGGAATACAAAACCAGGGTTTCTTCTTTGCTGGAGTTGCTCCTTCCTTGATGTACATACGCATTGCCATTGTTGATTCATTCAAATACAGATTATTACAGTAATAATAAGTGACAAGCTATGTGTTATTTTGAAATAACACACATTATGGCTCACATTGTGTCTTCAGAGACCCAAGCAATGTGTTGTTTCACATTGACAAATGCTCCAAAGTGCTTGTGCTTATGAATAAAATATTCTCTATATAACTCAACTTCCAAGTGTGCATTGTGCAACAGCGTTACGATGTGAGCTTCACCACAGTCATCTTAAACCTTTGTCACCTTCCTCTTGGATTACTGCTCTGCCTTCTGTGGCACTTGTTCAAAGCTTTTGGAAAGACATCAGTGGACTTTGATCAGTCCTTTAAACCGGTTGTGCCTGCTCGCTACTGCCTTGGTCCCTGGGAGATTGGGGATGTCGTTCAGGTCCTCAGTTTTGCACTATGGAGGTGCAATCTGAAGCTTTTTACATTCAGTAAGAGCCTTCCTGTTGATTTCGGTGGCCTACAAACCGAGCCATAGTTTTTGATTATAGCTGATGTTACAGCTCTGGTTCTCTTTCTGAGCTCAACCCCAACAGCTAGCCCTGCCCGAGGGAACAGGCCAAGGTGCGACGTTATTTGCTTGCCTGGGATTTCTGACAAAATCTTTTGAAGAGATGTGTCAACAGCACTAGACCTTGCTATGCAAGCTGGGAAGTGCTTTAGCATACAGGAATGACGCAAGGGCCCTTTTTTGCACGAGCGCTTGCCAGCCAAACACAACCTTAGGTTTGGTCCCTTGGAACTGAGCTATTAAATATGTGTGATAACTGAGAATTAAGAGTAGTAACATCAAGCAGCGTAGGACGTGATACTGCTTCAGCCCTTGAGTGAACTGTGACGTGTCTTTTGTTAGACCGCTCAGGGTGCTGCAAGTCTCCTGGGGCAGATAAATATATCTGGTCCAGACCTGCTCACCAGACCCAATTCCATTAAACTGACAGTGAATTTTTTCTCACTTAAGAAGTACCCAGCACCGTGTTTTGTTGCAAAATAAGGAAGAAATGTGAATCAAATCATCAGCACATCTTTTCCAGTTCCAGTGAAATTTACCTCCTACATAACATTTCCAATATAGAAAGTATTTCAAGAGGAAAATCTCACATGGATTAATGTTTATTGGTTGCCAAGGCGATAGTTTGGAGACCTCTCTAGCACAAAACAGATAATATTATAAGCAGAAGTAGATTAGTATGAGGAGAAAATTTATCGACTTCAGGGAAGACAATGCTCTGAGTGTTTGCTATACCTCTTAGATATTATATTAATTTTACTTTTGTCCCTTTTCCATGCATTGCAGTACTTTTGTACTGTTGTTTGTATGATGGGAGAAAATAAATCTCACAGTGAAGACAGGGTGCCACCATACGATGCAGAAGAGTGTTTCTATATGGAACACCTGACAGTCCATTTAGCAAGCCAGCCCTAAGGTGGAAACTGAGACCCTGTGGGATATATGGTCTTGCCAAGGTCATACAGTGACTCTTTGGGAGACATGGGAAAAGAGCACAACTGAATCAGTCCTACCTACCTTCTGAAAGCAGAAGAAAAATAATAATTGATTTTATTTTTGAGGAGTAAAAATAAGGAGCTTTAGCAGGTGCTACTGAGATTGACACTTGAGAAAAAACAGTTGAGATATAAAGGAGAATAAACACTTAAGAATTTCTATATTTATTTCTTTCCAGCTAATAATGTTGTTAAATTCCCTTTTGTTATCATAAGAGAGCATCAGTATACTGGGCTTTTCCAAACAAAATATGACTGTGGATCTAAGGAAAAGAAGGCATTGGAAACAATATTCAGTTTAAATCATTTCAAGCCTAGCAGTAAGGACGTTTCAAACAAGAACAGGAGCTGAATCCTGTACAGTTCTCTTCCAAAATAGATCTGTACCAGCTCTTCCTCTCTTTTTATAGTCTCCTTACCGCAATCAAGATCCAACCTGTGATCTGGAAGAAGGTGAGAAATGACCATGTTCCTCTGGAGCTGAACATGCCCAAGTCCTTGCCAGCTATCACTAGGTTTTGTTTTCTGCCATTTTACCTCTGCAGCTCTTTTTAGAGTTCTAAGCAAAACCAGTACAAAGTGGTAATGAATTTTTAGATTCTTTGATTGACTGATTTAAAATTATATTCAGTTTTATCTATACCCTTTGATATTTCTAAAGCAACTCTGAACCTTGATTTTTCAAAGGTAGCTAGTCAGCAGATATATTGGATGTTTAACACCTTTGAAAGCACTGTCTTTTGAGAGAGACAAGCCGAATCAAAATAAAATTGCTCATTCATCCTTTAAAAGTGTATTCTTCTCATCTCTGCCCCACTCTATACATTTTTTAAATCATGTCCATAGTTCATAGATCACTTTTAATCAGATGCCAAGGTATTCTCTGTACTTTCTAGTGTATATATGTATGTATATATTCTAATATATGTATCATAAGGTAAGATAAAAATATTGCAAGTACATTATATTATAATGCCTCCTGGATACTAGAGAGAGAATGAAGCAAATCAGAAAAAAAAAATAATAAAATCCTGAACCTTTTGCCAGAAATCCAAGCCAATCTTTTCAGACTTGGAAACATTTACCTTTTTTTTTCTTCTTATGAGGTAGTTTATTTTATTTAGTATAGTGGTTTTCACTGCCCTTAAGAAGTAGGCCATACCAGTTTTCTGATATTTTTCACTCCACTGGACTGGAGGACTGCTCATCTGTCTTGCCTTGAGATTCTATTTGCATCACAAGCAGAAATTTTCTGTCTTGTCATGTCTATTTTTCACCTGAGAGTTTTTCAGGTGAGATCATCTTGCTGTCTTTATCAGAGAGATCTGGCAAGGTACTAATGTTGTCGAACATTTTCTAGGGGTTGTGTGCGGTACCCTGATAGAGTCTAAGAATGATGAGAGCAAACAGATTTTTGATATCTAATTGTCGGGGGCTCTCAGATACAGGATGCTTTGTAACTCAGGGACGGAAGGTTCTGCAATGTTTATTCAGTGCAGATTTTTCTTAATCGTTCATGATAGTGGTCAGCTACTCCTCAATTTGTAATTATGTCATACAAGCAGGTTTTTGTTTTCGCCTGCTGATGGTGACCCCAATGAATCTGGCATATTTTTCCTTAGAATACAGGTGACTATTTCTGTTTCCATTGTAGGTTTGGTTCAAGGTCACATTTGGTCAATCAGAGGACAGGAGTCCATGGCACCAGGCATGTACTGAAGTTAGAAGCATTTACACTGTATAACCCAAATGTCACCTAATTAGTCATGCCACCTTTCTTAGAGGAACTTCCCAGAATGGAAGACTCTTAGGGATTTGTGGCTCTTTGCTTGTTTGCTGAGCAAATGAGATGAGCATGAAAATCACGGGGTTTCCAGGCAGGGCTCACAGAAGAAATCTCCACATTACAGTGGTCTGGGAGAGCAGTTTGGTATCGGATCTGCTCAAACCCTTGTTAGGATCCTGGATGTGCAGTGAACAGCATATTTTCTTGCATGAATGACCCTAGATGGTTAGTCTGTCATGCTTGGTAGGAAACATATACAGGTATATTGCCACATTTAGGAAGCCAAAGCTTACTATTCTCTGCAATTAGAGAACTCCTGAGAAAAGGAGTTGGCATAATGCCAACTCCATTTGGTACATCCACCATTCACAAAATGTGCTCAAAGATCAACACTGAGCTTGCTAAGATAGCTAATGCAGTTGTCAGTATGCTTTTGCCATATGAATTGTTCAAGAATAAGGAGCTCTGTCTGTTAGAGGGCTTGTCTATGGAGAAAATATTCTGTCTGAAGACATGCATGTTAGGCTCAGAGTTTTGGAAATTATTCTAGTCATACAGACAACTATTGGAGGGGTCTGATTAAGTAAGTGCTGACTAATGGTGAGGACCAGCAATAGCTGTTGACTGACATTGATCATCCCATCCCTGTGGGCCATGAGGAAATGCAGCAAGAAGCAGAACAGGGAACTGGCCCTTTGTCGTAAGAAGCATAGGTGTAAAATATTCCTTGAGATATAAATATAGTTTCTCTAAATGAGTCTGGAAATAATAATAAAAGAACACCTGGAAAGGTGTGGTGTAAACCTTGGGCAAAAAAAAAATCCGTAATAAGACACTGATATCCCTTTCTTCTCCATATTTCTGTAAAAAGCAACTTCCAAAGGACTGTATGGGATCAACAATGTGACTTTTCCATAGAGTTTAAAGTAGCAGTCTCACAGAAGTGGAGTGCAAGGCTTCAGACCAGTTTTCAGTAAGAGAAGCTTAGTCCTCAGCCATGATTTATACCTTGAAAACCAAATTAAACTTCTTCATGCTTCAGCTGCTAAATGAAACTAGTGTTGCCAAATTGTCTTTGAACCATTTCTAGAGGCTTGAAGGATGGAAAATATTGATGATATTAGTAGTGAAAGATAAGCATGGGCATTAAAAGGGATTTGTCTTCACTGACTTAGGACAGAGTTATAATTCTCTTGAGGCAGTTACACTGATATTAGACTTCTCTTTACCATGTAGTGTTGTGGCTTGCAGGAACATTAATTTACAGAAAGATGAGAGCATTGTGAGGCAAAATAACTTTCAGTATGTGAAAAATAAATGTCCTCACCACATTTGATAACATGCCTGTGACCCAAATGCTGATTAAAACTGAGGAGTGTTATCACTGAAGAGTCAAACTGAGAATTCCTGAAAAGTTATGCATCTCTACTGAAATGAAGAGAAATACAGTCACTTTACCAGGAGAAAGTTTGGCTTTGCAATTTTGTTTCTGAGAACAAGGTTACCCTGAACAGTGGTTCTTGGCCACTCACAGCAATACATCTTTTTTTCTTTTTTTTTTTCAGTTAAATGCATTGATTTTTAACAGTAGTGGTTTATTGTTATTAAAGTCTAAGAGTATAAGCAAAGCAAGAGAGAGAACAATTTTTATTAAAACTGGACGAGTTGGAAAATATAGTCAAGGCTTTGACCATGCACACACTCCTTCAAGTCTGCAATAAGGAATAGAGACCACTGAGAAGGAAAAGTATAAAATTTTGTTTGAGTGTTCTTACAATACTGTTCATTTTAGAACATTACTAGAAGCTCTGGCTTATGGCTGAATACAGGGAATCTCTTGTACATTGCTTTGGATATCTGTTTTGAATTCATATTGGAGTTTGTATTAAAAGGAAAAATTTTAATAACTAGAAAATAAACCAAAATAATCAGTTATGAACTCCAACAATATGAACCTCTTATACTGGTTGTAAATGCCTGTTTAAAGGGATTTCTGTTCATCAATCTTTATAATTCATTGTGATGTTTTATTCCATCACCAGCAGCTTAATTTATTTCTTTCACCATCTGTTCTTTTTTGTTTTTCTTCTTACATGCCAAAAAATCAATAGCACTCAATGAGCAAAACAAAGCTATTCTATAATTCAACTAAACTGGTTTTATGCTGTTGTTATTCAGAATGTATTGGCCTGTTTTTTTACACTGGTTTTGTTTAGCTAACCAGCCCTTTTGTTTTCTGAACCTGTAAAATTTGAAACAGTAAATACTGTGTGTGAGTTGTTAGTGCCAGCACTTTTGTAACCGTTACTTTATGAGACGTATATCAGGCCAGTTGGTTTTTAATTATAGGCAATAGCTAAAGCCTAAGGATGAGTGTCCTAACCACAGCTCTGTCCAGCTCATCCCTTGTACCGAGCGGGCTGAGCCACTTGCACAAACACAGACCAGTAGTCAAAGCACTTTCCGTGCCAAGCCGTATTAATCTAGTGATATCTCAAAATGTCCTTGTGTGTTCCCTGAACCGCCAAAATAATTACTAAGTTTTGGGAGCTCCTAGAACTAGAACTGTGCTCTCATTAACATCTTCTGTCCCTGAGGAGACGTAAATATATAGAGTGTTCAGGATACAAAGGTGTCGATCAGAGCAGGTCCTGAATACAGGACCAAATGAAAACTAGAATCAGTAATGCAGAAATTCTCTTGGAGGGTCTGAAATAGAGAAATGGGAAGGACCAGCAGTGGTTGTTCACCAAGGTGAAGTCGGTCCTTCTGTGATAGATACACAGAAGGCCTCATGCCATGTATTGCAAAATAATGATGGTAAATGAGAGGATGTGGTAATCTCACACTGGAGCTTAAAAACTAGGATCACTCTTCTGGCCTAAGTAGAAATAAGTTGGACATAAGTAATTTAGCCATTGAAGTGCCATGTCCCACAAAGCATTTTAGTATTTACATTAGTTTGACATTAGATGTTTTTGAGAGCATCTATTGTGTGATCCTAACCTTGTTTCTTCTTCTGGGCAACATGTCACTGAACTTCACAGCAAGGTGGCATTAAGTCCATATTTTCAGCTGACTAGTTCTAAATGACACACAGATATGATCCGTCAAAAAATGCCATGGCAAAACGCTTAGAGTTCTTAGCAGATTAGATTCATGCTCTTCTGTGTAAGAAATAAAGGATAATAAAATGTATTTTACTATGGAAAATATAGCTAGCTTTACAGAATTCCTTTCCACATGCACTTATAATTTAATACAATTCCTTCTTTCTACTAAATACTATTACTATAATGCCAGGAATTATGTTAGATTTCAGATTCATATCCCAACTGTACAATTCAGGATATGGTTCAGACCTGTTTATTCAAATAATTTTAGTCAGACTGTGGCTAAAATAAACAGAGAACCAATTTGAAGAAACTTGACGCAGGTTTTTGTGAAAGTCTAGTAGACATAATGATTAATATTTCCAGGAAGGCAGATGATTAGGCAAAATAATGGTATAGCGAAGAGCTTTCAAAAAAGAAAAAAAGATGGAAAAGAGCTCTTACTGAAAATTACTGGTAACCTAAACCACCTGCAAAAATACAGTATTTTCAAAAGAAGCCCTTAAAGTTAAAACAGAAGTGAAAATAATACAATTATTAAATTAAGGATAATTGAGAGATAAAATAATGTGATTGATAAGTGGCAATAATGCGCCTGCTGTTTTTCCTCTCTGATTTCAAACAGAGCACGATATTCATTAAGGATTCATTCAAATGGATGTGATGAAAGACAGAAAACTAGCAGGAAAAATATATCATGGCTTTACACAGTTATCATTACAAGATGTAGCTCTTTGTCAGCTACCAATTCATCAGCACTGAGAGTGCTTGCCTTCCGCACCGAACAGCATCCTCATGCTAACAGCGCTGCTTTCTCTTGAAGTCTCATTTATCTTCCTACACAGGTCATTAAAGTTTGAACCTGCTTGCTTGATGTTGTGTCTATGGTTGCCACTTTCTCTGTATCCACCCCCACAGTGTTCTTGTGCTCCTGAGATCTCTTTATTTCAACAACAGCAGCAGCAAAAGTACTGGAGTTTTCACTGATAGAAAACTGAGGAAAGATTTTGTTTTAATTTTGTCTGAGTTTCTAATTCTAACAAGTTGCTATAGTTCTTCCTGAACTACAAGATCTCACTTTTAGTAGGACTTGATAAGTCTTACAGCATCTACTCTCAGGTTCGTAACACCAAATACACATACATTGCCATTATCTTGGATATTTTTGCTTGCTCTCCTAGCTCGCTGATTCTGTTTTAGGTACCTGTGTGTCATGACGGAAAATCCTAATTCATATTGTGTTTGTGCCTTCCTACCTGAGAAAAAGAGGTTTGCTATGTAGAGTTTTGTGGAAGTGGTGGGATATATCAAAAAAGATTTGAATGTCTATGTGAAAACTACATTAACTATTAAAAAGAGAATGTAAATAACTGTATGGGAAACTGGATGTCAGAGATGTCCATGTCATCTGGAGCCTTCAGCTTTCTCCTCATAGATGGCTGCAGTGGGAAGGTGTGTCAATTATTATAGAATCACAGAGTAATTTAGTTTGGAAATTACTTCTGAAGTAATAAAGTTTAATATCCAACCCTTGCCCCAAGCAGGGCTGACTAAATCAGGTTGCTCAGGGCTCTGTCTAGGCACCTTTTGAGTATCTTCAAGTTGGAAATTCTACAGCTTCTCTGGGCCTCTCTGCCAGTGTTTGACTGCCTTCGTGCTGACAAAATTTGCCCTGATTTCTAATGACAATTCTTTCTATTCTTGCCCTGTTACTGGGCTCCTCTGGGAGAGTCTGCATCATCAGCCTTTTCTATAGCCTCCCATTAGGTAGTTGTCATCAGCAATATGATGTTACCTTAGCAGGCAACCACTGTGAGTATTTAGGGATCAGTACTGCAATGTACTCTAGCAGAAAAAAAATCATAAAGATCGTAGGAGATCAGCTAGTACAGAATATTCCATCTCAATTGCTGACTGGGGTAGAATAGCTTTATGTGTTCTGTGCTGGTATACTGACTCCTGGATGACATACAAACTGAATTCCTTGACCTAAAAGCAGACAGCATTTAATTTTAATACAATTTCAGATTATTATTTTTAATCAAATTGTATTTGGATTCCTTGTAAAACTTGAAGTATTTGATTTTTTTTCTAGTCCTCCTGTGTTTCAATACCACCCAGTGTGTATTTTGATTCCATGCTTTTTTCTACTATTGTGCTACTACAATTATTTAGCATATGACTGTTCCAAACGATTGGCTACATATATTCCACCTCTGGTTCACATATACTGTATATGTAAGATCTGATTATTCTGGCAGCTGCTGGGACTGCATCTGGTTTCTGGGTAACATCACCTCTTTCTGCACCCAAATTGAATGGAGTGAAACCAACATTCCCTCAGTTCCTTCATGCTATTGTAGTTCATTTTGACTTCTCTACGTACAGTGTGACTTTTGATACCAGTACATGAATAGCAGGGTGGACAGTAAGGTTATTCTAGCTTGTATATTTTGTATGGAGGAGCTTAATTCTTACAGTTTTTTTCTGTTACTGCACTGCTTAGTTAAGCAAAATGAAAATAAATCTTATTAATGGTGGAGACAGGTTTGTTTCTCACTCTGGCTCAGAATTGTGGAGATGCTGAAGGAAGACAGCTGGTGTAGACAGACACTCCAGTAAGTCAAAAAACTGAGGAAGAACATCTGTAGGAGAAAGAAGAATATCTCATTTCAACCAGGCAGACATAGCAGTGTCATCTTCTCTTCTTAGCCAAATGACTTAAGAATAATTCAAGAACATTACTATATGTTGTGCACTTTAGAAAAGTATGTGGGAGTAATTCAGAGGAATCTGAACAGGCAAGTGAGTGTTCTGCTCTCCTCCACGAGTGCTTATTAATTACAGGTTACTGGAATAGGCAAAAATGCACAGCAAAATCTAACTCTGTGGTATGTATCTTTAAATGTGGTAAAGAGGAGCTCAGGTGTGCCTTGTTAGAGCTCTAAAGATATTACCTACTCAAAGCATTCCAAGATTTTTTGGCTTTGTGAGACCACAGTTGGCACACATCATGTAGAGTCAAGCTTTATTTCCTCCTGCCTTCATTTGATATCCTTTTGTTCATGAACTCAGCAAAGAATGCTGGTCTTTCCTGGAACCACAGTACAATTTTGTTTTGGTAGAAGAACTACTCTCTAGCAATTTGCTTGTTATACCATATATTCATTGAAATTTCCTTTTTAGTAGGTAAACCAACCATTTGAAGAGCTATGGAGATTCTTAGTTTCTGCTGATGTTAGCTTATGCCCTATTCTGTTGTCCAAAAAAGGAGTTATAGATTTTGATTTTGATCAGGCCATCTACTTCACATTTTTTGCCACTCTCATGGAACTTACATTGGGAAACCAAACAGCACAATTTATTTATTTATTTATTTTTAAAATTATAGAATAGCAAGACTTCTTGGACATTTCTCTAGATTGTTGAGACAAGTCAATTCAGTGCAATACTGATGAAGTACATCTTGGCTATGCCTATCCTAGATAAAGTAGCTGAGCCTATAAATGGCAGAGGCTATAAAGGATCAGACTTTGAGAAGCAATTGTCTCTCAGAAATTTTCCAGGCAACTATATGGGAACCAGTCCTCTTTTTTGCCCAGCACTGTACCTTGTCAGATGCTGCAGCCTTTTTAAAAGTCTCTTAGGTGCTAGTTTTCCATCGTGAGGTCACTACTCATCAACAGAACTAGCATCTGTGGAAAACTATGATAGAAGCACTTATTAACCTTGAATAATCTGTTTCTTCAAAACATCTCTCTCTAACTGTTGCTATGAGCCATGCTTCTTCCCCACTGCTGCGGAGTCTTTCTGGAGTCTGAACTGTCAAAGGAATTTAAGACTGGTTGAGCCTGCTCTTCCCTGTATACCTCTGTGTGTGGGAGTCAGGAGAGGGTGAGATCATTCAGTGCACGGCAGAGCCCCAACAAAGACTCCTGGCTTACAGGGCGAACTCATATTTGTGGGTCTAACACACACACACGAGTGAAACTGCCAGAAACAGCCCCTTCTCAGCTGTTCTTTTGCGAAGTAATTCTTCTTTTGCTATCTCTAAGGTAACTGGAATCTTTGTGCTTTTTAGCTTTCAGCACATCAAATGTATCAGATAATAGTTAAGTTAGAACAATAGGAGATGAGATGCTGTGTCAGCATGTGGGCTGCAAATGGAACAAAAGCATCTTCTTAAATTCAGCATGTTCTGAAAACACAAAGTTAGTGGCAGTGTTCAGCCATGCGGTAACAGGCCATAAAAGGAAAATTAGTTACTCTTAACGCTGCAGTTCTTTTGTCTTTCTATATCAACATTCCCTTGTTTCTTAAATAGCTGTAACGTATTACAATGTCAGGACAATATTTATTTTTTTTTATTCTGAACATGGTAAGTACTTTCACTATTTCTTCCAGACTATTCTGCAAAAATAGACTGGTTGTGTTTGTTAAGTCTCACTGTGCTCTTTATGACTGTGGTGCACATGCTGTCCAGCAGCTAGAGTGGGATTTGGGGAACACAGTAGTAAAAAGGACCAAAATTTCTTCAGTGTGCTGAGATTGTTACTTAATCACCATTAAGGTGGTATTTACCTATGCCCCCTTTATTTGATATTTACCACATTGTCTCATGAAAATTTGTCCTAGGGACCTTTAAACTGGTAATGTAATAAAGGCAAACAGCAATAACAATGTGATGTGTTCTTTCTACCTGAAGACTAAATTTAGATGAAAGAAATGGAGGACTATTTTATAGAAGATATCAATCCGGAGCAACTACTGCTTGTTCATGTTCGCATGTTGTTACTTAGAAAGATATTGTGTTGAGAATATATGAGAGGACGTCAAATGAAAAAAATATTAGTAGATGGACATTGCCATAGTTTTATTGCAATATGCTTAGACTATTTGAGAATCTGTCTGAAATTACCTCTGAATTCATGTGCCAGGCATATCTAACATGCATACACTACAGTACAACATTTGTGCTTTCAGTCCTCCCTCTTTCAGTGAAAGCTATGGAACCTCATTTGCCCAGTAATGCAGAAGCAGTTGTATTTGCACTCCAGTGTATCCCTCAAGGATACACTCTGCAAGGATCAGTATGTGCCATATCTTCTGTTGCCCGTTTGGTTGCTCTCTGCGGTTGCTTACAATGAGCAAATTGTTACCCTCAGGAAGAATCAGTTTTAAGAGAGATTGATGAGTTTGAGAGTATTTGGCTTTTAATAACAGGAGGAATGTGCCTGTAATGTCCTGTTATTTTTTGTTATGTCCCAACTGATCAAAGCTAAATCAGTACACTTAATCGTGGGGAAAAAGAATTATGATTGGAAGGGACAACCTGAAATCAATAATATCTTTGGAATTAGGCCAAGGTTTTTTGTGTCTGATTCAGTCAAATTTTGAAGATATAAAATGATTAAGACTCCATAACCTCTCTGGTTATTGTTCCAGTCAAGGCTTTTTTCTTTACATCCCCTTCAGTATTTCCTTTTTGCAACTTGTGCATGTTACCTCTTGTCCCTTCACTGTGCACCTGTGGCAAGAGTCTGGTTCTCTCTTCTTTCTAATCCCCCAAGAGGTAATTGAAGACAACAGTTAGATCACCCCTTAGCCGTCACTTTTTTTCACAGACATTACTTGCTCAGGCACAGTAAGTTCCAGCCTTGTGATGCTGTGTCAGCCTGTAGTGGCACTCAGCCTTGTGGTTCCCCACAGTTCAGGCCAGTACAACTTTAGGATTTTTTGTTTCATGCTGTGAAGATATTTCACAATTAGGATAGTACAAAGAAGCTCTAAAACACTTATTTCCATTCTGAAAAACTTCTGTGCTGCCCAAATAAATGACTGAGAGTGAGACTCAGGTTCTGTTGTTTGTTAGAATGTGGCTAGATCTTTGCATGAAAGGCAAAGCACAGTGTAATTAGTGTTATTAACCCTGAAAATAATAATATTTGCTAAATTGATGTCTAATACACCTGAACAATAATTTATGATAACTTTCTCACACAAAATGCTCATCTTCATATTTACACTCCATGAGTAGTGGTAGTGCAGATAAATGTTTCGATGAATCAAACTCTGGAGGGGAAGGTTTGAACACAATTAGAGTATTAACATTAGATAGTAATTGCTGGCATAGTTAAATGTTGGTTTATTTGAATATAGCCACCAAATTATAATGGGCTCTAATGCATGGAAGTGAATTGCACTCTTGTTATGTTCAGTGAATACTTAGCTATATCCTTTATATAAACATCCTACTCAGAGTAATCCAGTAAGGACAGAAGGTAGAGTCTGTTTATTTTAAGAGGTAAACCACTCAGGATTATACAGGAATTAGGATGTGCATGCAGATATGGAGGTTTCTGATGTGAGGAAACTACAGGTTGTCCATTCCACTTTGCTTTTACTTCATGGTAAAATGAGGGGAATGTTCACCTAATTATAAAGCTCACTATATTCCTTATTTACAGAAACATTTCAGTATAAATAATCTAAATCATGAGCTAAAAGCTGATATGTTCAGTTGGAGATGAGTGTGTTACTTCTTAAGACTGGAAAAAGTCATGCAATTCTTCATAATAAATGCCTTATTATTTGAACACTAATTAAATGTGCCTGGTACTTCCTGTGATTTCTCAGTACCTGTAGTACTTTGGACTGAAAGTTTACATGCTGAGCACGCTGCTTTCTATTTGGAATATTTTGGCCAAGACAATCACTTCTGGATGCAAATTTGTGGTATAAAGCCTGGACTACCACTACTACCACTGGATCTGAATATCTGAGAGGAAGCTTTGCTCTCCTCATAGGACTGGACGATCCAGCAGCCCATTTCATACTGGAGCTGCAGGAGTCCTGTGCAATCTTTTATTACAGTTTTTATCTGTTATTTCTAAGGAAATTCTGAGTCCCTTGATGCACAGAATGGGTCTGAGTAAAGAAGCAAGGTTAGATCAGACGTGCTTATTGATTATAACACCGTTTATTGTAGAATCTAGTATCTGTGTGATGAGTAAGGCAGGGGACAAAAAAGTACTTGATTCTTCTCCTGTATAACTAAACCATTATCTGGCTGCTCTGTCATTCCTGTGTCCTGTGTGCTAGATGGTCACTGACTGAGAGCTCATAATTTTTCTGACTATCTAGCTACCTTCCCTGTGTATTCCACAGATGTATTTCTGCACTTGACAGAGTGCAGGGTTGTGGTTTGAAATCACGTGTCTCATCATGCTAAGTATTCTCTAAGATCAGAGCTTGTTGAGTCAAATGGAATGCCTTTTATTTTAGGGTACTTTTGTTTTCTTTCTTCCTGTGTCTGCCTAAATTAGGAATTGTAATGGTTTCTCTTCCATTCAGTCATGTTTCTGAGTCAGATTTTTGCCGTAGGAAGAGTAAAAACAATTTAATAACTCTCTCCTCCAGAGCATCATTTGAAGGCTATGTAGTCACAGAATCACAGAATCACAGAATGTCAGGGCTCGGAAGGGTCCTCAAAAGATCATCTAGTCCAGCCCCCCCTGCCAGAGCAGGATCTCCCACAGGAATGCATCCAGGCAGGTTTTGAATGTCTCCAAAGAAGGAGACTCCACAACCTCCCTGGGCAGCCTGTGCCAGTGCTCCAGTGCCCTAGTCATTAGGGCAAATACTAAAAAACCTCAAAAAGAAAGATAAATTTGATGTTCTATCCATTCTTCATACTGAACAAAATAAAACATAGAAAAAATATGCATACTAATGTAAGTTATGACAATTAAAGAATACCTGCTGTTAAAATACTGCAATCTAGTTTAATGTTGATACAACTCTTGCAGAATGAAATGGAATTTGATTCATTTATGTTCTTAAATTTAGGCAGACTTGAGCTCTTTGTGAAGGTCCTCAGGGACACCTTGCGACTTCCACTGACCTACATAACACTTATTTTAGGTAAACTGCTTCATGACGTAACTAAAAGTTAGGCCCAGATATCCAAGCTAGATGTAGTGCATATTGTTCATTATTTTAGCATTATTCCGAAACAGAGTTCTCAGGTAGCATGGGAGACAGTAGGACGTGCATATAACATGCATGAACCGACACCGAATCCCACTCCCTGAAATCACTCTCTACTCACATGAGTTACAATAAAGAAAAACAGCAGACTCCCACTGCTTATTTGTTCTCTGCAGAGACCATTGCAAAGCGTGTCAGGTTGAGCATTTAATCACCAGATAAGAAATGTATTTGGATCATTATGCATAAGAGCGTTACCTAGTGACATCCATTGGGACCCTGTGTTTTAGCTTAAAGTTCATACTTTTTTAAAAAATGTTTCTGAGGTTATAAGGGTAAATGTTTTGGAGGAAGTTCCTGAAAACACAGGTCCTGTAGGAATCATACCCTTAATCCATTGGCTTGATTCAGTTTTCAGCACAATCAGTAAAATCCCACTGCCTTTGCTTTGCTTTGGATTAGACCTCAAGGGTCATGAACTGATTGAACTAAGCAGTGGAGCAGATGCAGGTTTGCTCAACTTGCAGACCTTTCTACCAGAATTCTGTTCAAACTTGTTAGCATGTGAATCTCAGGAGTGCTTTCTGGAATATACATCTGCAGAAAGCAGCATATACGGCAAATGTGTAAATTATTGTCTTAAATCTCAAAGCCTATACTTCTAAAAAGGGCAACAGTAACTTTCATTTCAGGGAACTGGGTTCTACATTCATATGTACCTCCAAGCTTGAAGACCACTTTTGTAGGGGTGTTTATGCACTCCTTATTTAGCTGTTGTATTATAGTTTAATTAAGAAATATGCCACTTAAACTACAGTCAGCCACTATGATCAGGGTACTTTTCCTCTGACCACCATGGAGAGTTTGCTGCTCTAATTTCATTTGTTGAAATTAATGTGTTAACTCCCTCTGAGGAGGTAAGTAGAGTGTCACAGCTTGAGGCAGGACCTCTGCACACAAATCCTTTTAGTTCATAGCGGAGTTCAGGCATGCAAACGATGACATTTAGAAATTGTTTCCCCAGTAGGTCAAATTAGTTTTAATGGCTACAAAAAAGAAAACACATCTACCCTGTTACTTTTCCTAATTGGACTAGCTAGAAATAAACGCACATGTTTACTGTTATATTAGAAGTCATGTCAGCTGCTGCTGGAATTACATTTGTTTAAGGAAAAAATAAAATCAAACAAAACACTTTAATATTTATTGAACCAGACAGAAAACAGAAATGGTTAAAATAACTTCTGAAAACTTTGGAAAAGTTTGACTTTGAAAGAAGTAGTGCATTGGTTTTACACTGATTGGCAATGCTCTATGGAGGCTCAGGATTCACTGATTTCAAGACTGTGAGATGCCCGTTCTTGAAGATTTTCCAGTATGTATGTTTCAGTAGGAAACCTCTTCATCATCAGACCAAGGAGTCATTTCCTCAGCTATTTTGGAGATATGAATGTAGTCTGCAACAGAATGTCATGATGCTGCTTTGGAATCTCTTTCTTGGATATTACTTTATTATGATGTTAGTTTATTCCAGATTTAATGAAAATCCTTCTAGATGATAAGGAGTTTTAGAGACACACTTAATACATTTCACTTGAAAACTTTGAGTTATATCCACATCTGCTGTAAATTAATTTGGGTTTACTAATAGCAATGGAGCAATAAGGTTATACCAATTTCTATCAGCTGAAATCTGGCTGGAACTTATTTGGAACCACCCAGTCTTGCTGTAATTTAGAAACACTGATTCAGTATCCTGCTTAATTTTAGATGAATTGCAACTTTCAAACTATTTTTTTTCTTTTTTTTTTTGGTAAATCTCTGGAGTATGCTATTAACCACAATGTCTCAGTGTGTGACTATCAAGGAAAAATGTGAGTTCTCCTTTAACTTTCAGCGAGGCCTTTGTGTGAATGTTCCTCATCTGTCAACAGTGACTCATGGTATCTTGGATCAATGCGGGCATTTGGAAGCCTGTGCGGCAGCTGACATACATATACACTTGAATATTGCACCCAAAGGAGTATTTTTTTTGGAGGGAAATTAGCAGAGTAACCAGTGGAGCTGCTGAGAATGAATAATATCATTGGGTCTGGAAGGGTAAGTGGAAAGTGTCCTGCCTTTTCCCCCAAAACATTCCAATTTTTAGTGTGCCCTTTACAGAAACCAAACTTACACTGAGGCTACACAACCTGTGTGAGCAATTCATTAAACTCATTGTGTGGGCATGGCAAATTGGTGCCAATGGAGAATGTTTCCTGAATTCAGGTGAAAAATTATACTGGTTTAAATCAAAGTGCAAAGAAATGCAGAGTGTGAAACAACAAACTAAATTAAATTCCACAGGACATTTTTCAGAAATTATTAAATTTTGGTAACTCATTTTACATAATAAAGAAAAGAAGACACACTTTACTTTCCATTTCAGTGTGCCTGGGCCATTTAAATAATACCTTCAGTCTACAAGTCATGTTCTAAAGGCTTCTGTTCTAACAAGATATAGTTGTGATCGCCGATATCTATCTTAGTAAGAAAAGTGTAGTTTTTGTTGCTTGAGCAAAAAACTTGTATACTAATTCTCATTGGTATTCCACTGGAATCTCAGAAACATAAAACTTTCATTATTTCTCTTCCCTGATGCAAAACACCACTGAACTTTATTTCCAGTGTTAACACTAAGGAAAATGATGCTATTGTGTGGTTGTAATGAATAAACTATCATTTATTGAAACTGATGAGACAGCTAGGATCAGTGGTGTGTAAAAGACCTCCTTTGCACTATTACAAAGAGAGAGTAAAAGAATAAATACGTTAAAAACCCAACAACTGGGAACAGATGAATTTTTAGCATGGTAGGCAGCCACACCAGTTTTCTCCCTCTCTCCTCCCAGTTAATTCCACTGAATAAAATATTGCTTCTTTTTGTAACTTTTGGAACAGTACTTTTGTTACTTTTTCAGTTTTAGTTGGTGTGTGTGTGCCTTCTTACTGTCATTTGCTGCAGAAGTTTGGAAGGAGATGTGGCTGGACACGCTGCGGTTCACCCATTTCAGCTGATAGCGTCCACCAGGAATCCACTACGAAGTGGTTCAGGTGGGACTAGCCAAGTGTGCTTGGAGTCAAAACATCCTAAAGTTACTTTCAATTACCTTTGAATCCCCTTCTGAAGCTACTCTAAATAGAACCTGATGCACCAGGTGATTTGGTGTTCAAACAAATCCAACTGTATTTACATTGACATGTCTTTAAGCAAATGAACTTGTGCTTGGAGGTCAAGCACCACAAAGTTGTATCCAAACCTTGTCATGCATTAAGCCCAGCCAGACAGCAGCTGCTACCTGAGTGCTGATAATCCACTCACTTTCCCTCTTCCATCTCTACTTTCTGGTGTTCACTTAAAAGATCAGATATGGACAGGTTATTTCAAAACAAAAGGTATTAGAAGGAATTAGAGGTTGAAATGCTGTTAGGGAAGATGGACTCCATCAGCGTGAAATGATGCTCTTTGCAAATACTTCCACTCACCCAGGGAAGCCCCGGAGGTTTTGAGGAAAGGAGGCAGAATGGGGAGGAGGCTGGGTCACAGAGGCCCCATTGGCAGGCACAGAGCATGGTCCAGGTGAGAAGGGAGTGGCAGCAGTTATTTTGCTCAATCACATTTCATGTCTTCCATCTTTGCATTTCTTCTCAAAACTCAAGTCATGGCTGCCCTTCTATCCACGCATGACTAGGAGGGAAATACACTGCCTCCAATCACATCCAAAGCAAACACATAACGTGGGGTTTCCGTAATAGGGATTCTCCACAGCAAGATAACAAGGTTAGGTCAATCAGATAGTGACAGTTCTTCGAATACTCTCTAAGTGTCCTACAATTTGAATTTCAGGAACTTGCTGAGCTGGAGGCTGTGTCTCTAGATTTAATAGCCTTTTAAGGATTTTTCTTGATCTTATCACTATGCCCCTTGAAAATTACCATTTACAACAGCCTGTGTCAAGAATTCTCACAGTTTAACTCTGTGTTGTGTGGTTTAAGATTTTTGGGGAGATTTTGAAACTAGTTAAGTCACTTCACACTATAATTCTTGGTGTTATCAGAATTGCACTTCAAAGTTTGCTTGCATGCCACGACATTTTAGGCAGAAACGCACTCCTCTCAGCCCCTTTGGAGTATCTCCAGAATCCAGAAAATTAATGTAAAAATGTGGTTAAGGTTTATTTTCCATTTTTAATCTCGCAGTCAATTAGAAATTTCTTGTTTCCCATTTGAGTGTGTAATAATTACAAAAATAATGGAAGATGAACTAGTTTGGTTTGTGCAACCTGAAAGAAATTTAAAACTTTGAAAGAGTAGCATTAAGCATGAGAAAATTCACTTTGAGTTGGAAAATGTCATTGGAGGCTTTGCTGCTGTTTGATTATTAATTATGTTTATGGCATTTGGATGGAAAGGAAGAACTGGAAATTCCTTTTTGATGCACAGTACCTAACCTAACAGATTGTAGGTATAAATGGAAACGCTTGATATGTAATGGCACTAATCTGAAGTAATATTTAATCTAAGGGACACTAAATGTATTCCACGTGTTGCAGAACCACAGATTCTTTTATCCCTGGTGTAATTCCATTGATTTTCATCAGGGTAAATTAAGAAAAAAATTGGGCATCATTGCTTTCTCTATTTTGGCACTGAATTCTATGCGAGGAGGGTCAGTGGTTAGGAGATGTCCTTCCTTTATTTTGCTGCAATTAAAGTGCATTAGCAGAGCTGTGTGTGTATCTGTGTGTGAGCTACAGATTGTTTAACTGCAATCAGTGCTTCCAGCCCCTTGCTGAAATCCATCCAAACCTTCCTCTGTGGATTAGAAGAAACAAGAGCTATCAGAAGGGAGAAGGATGTAAATCCAAGCGTGACTTTTACTCATTCTATTAATGTGAAGAGACAGTTCCTCAGAAGTGCTGGATATGGGATCAAAGTGAAGGATGGCTCCCACTCTGCAAAAATAAATTTTAACAGAAGGAGTGTTGATAGCTATGTCTGAAATTGAAAATATGAGGTCACTGATTTGTACCCATATATGAAAAGCTGGACACAGTCCATCTAAGCCAGCTGCTATATAAAATATAATGATTTACCTACAGGCAGAACTACTCCATAGTCTGTTTGCATCTTATTAATCAGAGGACTTTGAAGAGTTGTTAGACAGATAGACACAAGAGTTTCATACATGATTTTCAAGCATAAAAAGACCTTTTTTTAAAGCAGATCAAATAGATTTTCCAACATAAATCTATCATGAAGTAACTCACGTACTGCTTATTCTGTTTTGCAACCTTGCATATGCAGCTAAAATTCCAGGGAAGCTTTGTAACCCTATTGTGCATATTAACTAATTCACCTTAGTAAATCACAGAATCACCGATGTTAGGGGTTGAAAGAGATCTCAAAAGACCATCTAATCCAATCCCTCTCCAGAGCAGGATCACCTAGAGTAGGTCACACAGGAAAGCGTCCAGGCGGGTTCTGAATGTCTCCAAAGGAGGAGACTCCACAACCTCCCTGGGCAGCCTGTGCCAGGGCTCTGTCACGCTCACAGTTAAAAAGCTTTTCCTAATATTTTTGTGGAACCTCCTATGCTCCAGCTTGCACCCATTGCCGCTTGTCCGGTCGTTGGACATCACTGAGAAGAGCAAAAAAAAAAAATTGTGCAGTTTTATGTTGTCGGCTCAGTAATAAAGAAGGAAGGACTTGTTTCATTTCAGAATAAACTCTGCTGAATTTTCCCCTACATTGCAGTATTTTAGGCTGTAGGGAGACATGCTCTTGCAACCTCTTATGCCAATGAGAGAGTTCACACCCTCACTCATGGGGCTGATCCACTGGGGGTCACCCACAATCTCACATCCCTCAGTCACATCAAAAGTCAATGGTAGCTCTGTTGTCAAACACCAAAGTCAACTTGAGAACAGAACCACTGAGCTTTTTAAAAAAAATTCCCCTAGTATCCCTAACAAAGTCAGCACCTCAGATTTATTAATTCTTTTAAATGAGCTCAGTGTTTTTGAAGTTTGGTACCTGAAACCAAGATTTCTTTAAGAGTTAGAAAAACTTTGCCCTGGAAAAGGTATACACTTGCAACAGGAAGGATTTTTTTTAATTACAGCTGCAACTCCAATACACTTCTTATTAGGAATACACATTATTAGGAATTTAGAATGAAGGACAGTATTGTTAATAGATGAATGAGAAAAATATGAACTGACCTCACTAGGACAACTTTTGAGAAAGGAGTTTTCTAAAACATCATGGTATTATATGTTGCTTAATAGTCTCCAAACACCTTGGCAAGCTTTGACATTACCCAAACGGTTTTGTTTTCACCTGAGAAGTTTAGAGTTTTTGTTGTTATTGTTGTTTTGTTGTTGGTGGTTTTTTTTAGAAATAATTCTTTGTAAGAAGAACTGACTTTAACAATAAATAAGTAAACCTAATACTTCTCAAGTTGTAGTTTTGCAAAAAAACAGCACGTATACATTTTGTCTTTGCGTTGAGCATATCTGGCTTTCATTCATTGCCGTGATTATGACAAAGTATAGTCACATCCCCTGAGCTCAATTCAAAGTACCTGGCATGCTTAGCCCAGACATTCAACATGCAGCTTCGTCGAGGCACAATTAGATGAGGAGCAAAATCAGTTAATCTTTGCTGGCCTCTGAGCCAGTGTTGTTAGGCACCACCAGTACGTGAGCAAGTTTCAGCCTAGCCCTGGTGTATCTATACTGCAGCAGAGTCAGTATTTTGAGCAAGTAGTTGTGTCTGTAGAGCAACGATCCCTTTCCTACTTTGCTTTTGTTCTGGGAGAACAAGGTCATGAATTGGAAATCTATTATCTTGCTTTTCTGAAGAACAGCCAGTGAATAAAAACTGTGCCCCATGCTGGATGGGTCACGCAAAGAATAGGACTTGACAGTCTTCCCATCTCTTTCCTGCTTGGCCCACGACTGTGCCGACTGTGCCGAGGGAAAACAAGTATTGGTGCTGTTAGTAATGGAAAAGGTGTTCATGCCTCTGTGATAGGATACTTGATGAGACAAGGATGGTACTCTTTATAGATAAGGCAATCCTTGAAGTGACAATTACCCACAATTTCACTTTCTTGATAACCAGTACCTATTCTGCTTGTTGAATACTAACTTTCCAGCAGTATAGTACAAATAGTTGAGAACTGATGAAGTGCTAATTAGTTCTGGTAAGTGAGATACTTAATGAAAGGTATTTAGCTGGCTGTTTACCTGTGCTAGCTCAGATGGTGCAATTTAGAATCATGCAGTGCCACACTGAGCTAACCAAGGTTGTATGACCCAAGGAAGAGGGCTGACTTAATATGTCTGCAGTGTTTCTACTGTTTGAGTTAGTGTGCTTAGAAACCATTCTTGTTAGCTCAGTATTTTGCCGTATTATTTTGCCACATTTTGGAAAACCTTGAGAGTTTCAGATGATGTCCTTAACTGCTGAGTGCTCATTGGTACAATGCATCACTTGCAGGACTTCTGAGCATTCCTTATGCCAGCGCAAATGGGAAGTAGCAAAGATGTTACCTGCTCAAATCTTAAGCCGGATACATTTTCCGTTAGATAACTCACTGTCATGTATTTCTGTCTGATTCATCCCCCACACAAAAATGGTATAGGTAATATTTATTGTCCTTGATTTTGTAACAATGTTGTACCTAAATACTTGTGGTGTTGACAGTTAAATATGTGCCATAACCTTTCTCACAAAGACAAATTTATGGTATGAAATGGTATAATAATTTTACAACTACATGAAATCAAACTTTTCAAGTCTTTGTTTAGCTTGGAGGATAGTATTTCTCATGTTTTAGAAAACAACTGAGCAGTAGAGATAATTGGGTTACTTTCAAAGACAAAAAAAATATAATGTAAATAAGAGAAAACAAGTTGACTTGAAAAATCTAAATGTTTTATGTCTTCGAAATATCTTGTGACCCCTTCAATTATTCAAATCAAGAACACTTTAAGGGCTGTCATGTAGCTAAATAGCGCTGACATTAATGAGCTAAAATCTTCTCTCAGTTTTACAGTATAAAAAACATATGCATCAGTATTTTGAAGTCAAAAGGAGTCCATGCTTATGCCGGTGCAACTGAAACAAAACACTGGTGCAACATTCCTCCTTCCAAGTATCTGGTTTTAATCAAACTATACTCATGGCCATCAAGTTTTCTTTGCTGCAGTGGAAGGTAGGCAGGAGTGTTTCATTTAAAATGCTAGGTTTATATCATGAGTGCACTAAACACTGTATATCTTGTCCTAGATACTTCTAATTGATAAATTGTAATGAAATTTCTGAAGTAAATGTTCTCTCAGAAAAAAAAAAAAAAGTTTTACAGCAAATGAAAAGAAAAAAAGTTCTGTTTTTTTCTTCTTCCAGTAGAGTTCAGTGAAACTGAGTGATTGGCAACTGTTATGATAAGGTAGGTGAAGAGGATGAAAGCTGGGACTGATTGAACAGCTGTGAGAGGCTCTGTTCCAATTGTATTTTGATTACTGATAAGATAACTCTCCCTTTTCTCCCAGTGATTTATCTCATTCAAATTACAATAACACCGAATTGCCATCAACAACAAATGCTGTGTAGTTTCAGGTTTATCTGGGACATAATGTAATGAAAAACCAGAGGTGGTGATTATAAAGTTTTCATGTTACATTTCTAAAAATAGGTAAATCACTTACTGCACTGTGTTTTCTCATACACTGTATAAACCTGTTTTTTTTTGTTTTGTTTCAGATGAAACTGATCACTTTCTGATATTCTCAAGCAGCATAATTCTAAAATTTTGTGAAAGCCTAAGTTTTTGAGAGGGTATTTGACAACTCTCTGTGTCTTTTTTCTGCTGCTCCTAACAGGAAATCAAAGGCTAGTTGCAAAAAACAGTTTAGAAGTATCGAAACAGTTTGGATGATACTAAAAGACTAGTGGGCTGACCAGTTAAAGATTTAATGAAACAGTAATTTCTGCAATTTTTTTTTAGAATCATAGAATAGTTAGGGTTGGAAGGGACCTTGAAGATCATATATTTCCAACCCTCTCTCCCACTAGAGCAGGTTGCTCAAAGCCTCGTCCAACCCGGCCTTGAACACCTGCAGGGATGGGGCATCTACAGCCTCCTTGAGCAACCTGTGCCAGTGCTTCACCACCCTCATGGTGAAGAATTTCTTCCTTACATCTAATCTAAATCTATCCTCTTGCAGTTTCAGGTCCTATCCCTACAGGCCCTTGTAAAAAGCCCTTTTCCAGCTTTCCTGTAGGCCCCTTCATGTATGGGAAGGCTGCTATTAGGTCACCCTGGAGCCTTCTCTTCTCTAAGGTGAATAACCCCAGCTCCCTCAGCCTGTCCTCGTAGCAAAGGTGCTAAATTTATTATTTAATTTATTTTTTTTCCCAGATGACATATTAAACAATGTTTAAATTAACTGTACTTTTTAAAAATTAATTTCTTTTTAGAAGGTTGAATTATACCACAGACTGTTAGCCAGATTCTTATTTTTTTGTAGAGTGGGCAGCTGAACCATTCTCCTCAATAAGAGCTCTATCCTAAGGTCCCAGTGTTGTCTGAGGTAAAGTAATTGAGGTAAAAAGTAGTCAAATACTGATGTGAGGGGAAGGGAAGAAATTATCCTTCAGGCCATTGACTGTGTTACTAAGTATTAGACTTGGGATGAGATCGAGCTAACCTGATTTCTGACACCTAACAAGCACCCATCTGAGTTAGTTCCTGTCAACTTTTATGATATATGGAAATATCCCACTGTGTGCAGGGCAACTATTATTTCTTTCAGATGGGGAATGGACTCACGATAAATCCTGTCCCTTTTCTCTGTTTATATCCTTAACTTTGCCAAATATGCTCGGCTGGCCCTTGCCTTGCAGGAACCTGCCTGGTTTTCCTGCAAGTCCCTGCCGTTTCCTTCCCTGTTTGAAAGGGACAGACTTCACCATCTACACTCAGAGCAATGAAATGGGGAAGCATTGGAACAGACTGGAAGTTAAAATATCCAATTCTTTCCTTGCACAGTATAGTTAGTACCGTAGAATTCAGCAACTAGTCACTCAAAGAGGACTGACTAATTTATACCTGGGATTATTTAGGCAGATATACATGGTGATACACAGAGCAGGCACAATATGCATCTGTGTAAGCAACAAATGCATGTGCAAACATGCGGCCACCTGATACTCTGTAGCCAAAGTAGAAGCCTGGCGAGAGAAGAAGGAAATGTTCTAGCATGACGTTGTGGGAGGCATTGCTCACAATTCAGCAAAATCCCTGTTTGATGGCATAATACACATTGACTCATCTTTTATCTACTGCTAGGAGATATACAGCGAGATCTTATCGTTGCTGGCAAAGGAATGAAGGTCGAGAATTTTATGCAACCAGCAACCCACTCACTGGATTTGCAGACGTGTTGTGACAAGCAGAACTGCCTGTACGATCCACTCTGCAGAGTCACCAGTAATAGGACATGGCCAGATATGAATCCTAGTGGGGAAACTCGGAGACCTTTCCTCTGATTTTTTGAGGAATGGATATGTCCCTTTGATGCTTATCAACAAAAATAATCTTGGCTGGCACGTTACTGTGAAGTCTTTAACAGGAACGTGGGCCATAGTTCACAATTTTTCTGACTTGTTATGCAGATAAACTCCCTCTCACAAAAAAGTTAGTTTGCCTGGTAGTAAATAAATAAAAAATAGGATGGCTTTCTTCTGTTATGTTCTCCTTCTGACAAACTCTGCTGAAGGAACACAGACATAAACCAAGGTTTATAGTAGAATACCAACGCTGGAGAAAGCAAACCTCAGGATCTGCCTGACTGTATTCATTTTAGTTATAGCTGTGGTTTTCTGGGTTATTCTTTAATGAAAAAAGTGTCATAAAAATAAACCAAATCTACATTCCTTGTACATGCATATCTCCCTGGATTTCACTGCAGGAATTCGACCCTCTGTGTGTATACATACTATTAAGTTGTGATTCCATTAGCAAATTAAATAACCATGTATTAAAAGGAAGACAAGAGTTAGGGACTGGTTTTCTTCTGTAAATTTGCCAGCTTGGTCTGGCAAAATGAATGTTCTGACAAAAGTCAGACTGAATCAACAGAAAATATCAGTTAATAGGAGAAAGATTGTGCAGAGTCTACAAAAAAAAACACATTGAGAAAGGTCAAATATTTCAAGCTTGGACACTGGCAGAGAAAGGAGAGTAAGGCAGAGCAAGCAAGACAGGACTGTGAATACAAGGTAGTTGAAGTTGAATGGTAAGGAGGCGAATCTGGCCGACAAACCTTGAGAAACTCAACCTCCAGTTGGTTCCAGTGGCAGTCACAAGTGAAAACTCATTGTAGTAAGACGTTTTTTTTAAGATTGGTGCATTTCAGACCGTTAGTTTTGGTCACCTGCAACACTTAATAAACGTGGGAAGCAAACAGCAATAACAAAAGCAATTAAGTCTTTATTACCTTCAGAATATCACCACCAACTCTAAATCTACCTCATACAGCATTTTATAGACAATACTGCAGTCCTAATGTGCAGTGGTTAGGTTTATAGGGTTCATTCATTCTTGTTCAGAACAACAGGCATGACTACAGCTGAGGATGTGTCAAAAGGAAATAAGAATATGCTCTCTGAGCAATTACTGAAGAAATGGTACTTGGCTGCAGCAACCGGTGGGGTAGTGTTACCATCTTTGAAATAAAAATAACTGGACAAAGCATAGAGGAAGTTAGAATAAAGTTAGAATAAACAACAGAGGAATTGCAGAGATTGTTTAAGTTTTCACCTCTTAGCTCTGATATAACTCAATCCTAACTAAATTAGTAGTGAAGGAGAATCATCAGCGCTCAAATGACATTTTTCTCCTTAGCTAGTATTCTCAATCTGATTCCTGATAGGAAGAAACCTGATCCCACATTATTTGAAATACACTGCTTGGAATATGTTTAGGCTTAATCTTTTGGGCAATAGACTCTGGAAGTCTGGTCATCTCTTGCAAAAGTCGATAATGGGACAATATGACAGATACTGCATTAAAATCCCGAAGTGTCCTAATCTTAAAGAAGGCAATGAGGTTTAGATTTTCATTTGGCTTTAAATTGCATGCTCACAATAAATCCCACCAGTGTTACCTTTAACAATGTTGCATACTCTAAAGACTCATAGAAAGTTAAAAGGAAATAAATAAATAAATATATAATTCTTTGCACAGCTACACCTGGTCCTTTTAAGTTATACTGTGGAGACATATGAACAGTGAAGATGATGATGTAATTTACTCTTGGCCATAATAAACCTTAGACTCCAATGTTGTAATCTGACATTTTTCGTGAATATTAGAAAGAAAAGAAAACATCAATCACCACCTGTAGATATGAATATTTAGTACTCTTTATTAGCAAAATCATATCAAGCTTCTTTTAAACCAAGTAGCTGTGTGTGTAACTGATCTTTTTTCCTTTTAAATCAATTTTACATTTGTGTGACACTGACTTCAGCAGACACTTGTCTTTACACCACAGCCCCAAAAGGCAGAATCATACCTGTGTGACTTCAAACCAAGAAAGATGAAAAAATTATAAAGGTTTTTGACAGCTATAAGAAAAATTATCAGATACAGATGACAGCAAAGCATTTCTAGCCGAGAAAGTTCTAAGACAAGTTAAGCAATCAATCATCTGCATCACTCACTATTCAGCAAGTCGACATTCAACATCTGAATCAGTCATTACAATGTAAAGAGAATTAGTAAAGTCTCTAACAAAATGCAAATAAGTGAACTGGAGGACAATACAGTCAAATTCTAGAACTTGGCAGGAAGCCAAAAGAATTATTTTGACAAGACTGCTTGGGGTGATTTAATTTCTTCTTGTTATATTAAAAAAAAAAAGAAGAAAAAAAAAGAGAGCTTAAGTCTTGAACAGTACAAGTTTTTAAAAGTGTTCTGTAATACAAGTGTATAGCTATATTTATTCACAAAAACTTAGGATAAGCAAGAAAATACAGTGCATGGTCTGACACTTTGCTATACTGCTATGCAAATTAAGTCTTTTTGGTACTAGTAAGAGTTTTTTCAAATAAGTGCAAAGAATACTGAGACAAAGCTACCCTGAATGATGTGCAACAGTTAGTGTTATCTCTATCTTCCTTGAATATATTGTCTAATTATTGCCATTATAGAGTATCAGCCACCTGGTGTAACTGAATGAGAAAAATAGGTTTGACATCTGTGGGACTACTAAAGTGCAGGTGCTGAAATTCGGTAAAATCATAAGGATCGCTGTGATGTCGGTCCACAAAAGCATCACCTAAAATCTTCCTGCTTAAAATAAAGAAGGGGGGAAGAAAGAAGGAAAAAGTGTTTTAAAAGAAAATTAAGCAGAAGATTATGTTTCAGCAGCAGCTACACCTTGATTTTTGGCAGCATAGGGGGTGCTTTCTTACACTTACTCATCAGTTGGAGCAGTGGTGGAAAATGGGAGCGATCGTACTGAAAACCAAGAAGTCACGGCATTTAGCTGCACTGGTAGGCAGACCCTAGACATCGAGGCATTTGGCATCTGTTCTGAGGGGAGCAACATGTGTCCTTGGCTTGCACACATGGCAGAGCTATTGGAGACTGGAGATACCTGGAGGTCTGGCTGTGTTCTCTAGCCATCAGCCCTTGGATCTTGGTGGATCCCCTGGATCTGCTTCCATTCTCATCTGTCCCCAAGAGTGCTGTGTGAGGAGCTGCACTGGCATCAACGGAGCTGCCCCTGCTCCTAAACTTGTGTGTTTGCCCCCGAACATCGCAAGGTCAGGGCTTGAACCGTGTAGGATTTGTCATCACAGGGCAGGTTTTTTATCGATGACTTACTAGTGCAGACATGCCTTGAAACGAGAGAGATGGTTTGGCTGTGGTCTTGGTATGAAGATAGATAGATAGGTAGGAATAAAAAGAAGTGTTTTCACAGAAGTTTATACTAGTATGATCTGTATTATCTTACGAAAAAAATATTTTTAAGCAGCTTCAGCAAAATGCAGATGTCTTTTTTAATGTTTGTGAATAGCTAAGAGGGTTTTGTGGAAACTTGTACTTAAAACATTCCTGTCTTTGGCAAGTGCAATGGCTCTGTGAGTAGTATGAGAACTAGAAAATTATTCTTGAGTTTAAACAGAAGCAAAATTACCATCTCTAGATTTTTCTTGTGATGGATAAATACACATTTCCAAGTAAGGGAACAACATGCTACCTGTGTCATTAAGCTGGGAAAGTAATAGTACATGTAAGAATAATTTGTACATGTTATTTTATCTCATCAACTAGTCCCCTTTCTCATAACTTAGAGATCTGTATGAAATAGCTTTGTACGCTGGAAGTAAGAGATTTTGTGTTTAGATGTGGTTTTTATCAGCTGGTCATCCTTTGGTTTATCCTTGTAAATGTCATTGATTGAAAAAAACTGAACTTTGTCCAACAGCTGGTGAGTTAACGTGGATAGAATTTTATCACCTAAAACCTCATACGGGTTTTTAATTAATTGCACTGATATTTTTACCTTTGTTTATGTAGCGCTGAATCTTGCAAGAATTTTAGGTTTGTGTACTTGAAATAAAAACATTCCTGGGTTTTCACTGGTTTCCGCTACATATGTATAAATCCTTAAATGAAATCCATACAGGTCAAAATACAAGTCTGTATTTTATTTGTCCATATTAACAATGGAAATATTACCTTTATATTACAGAAATGTTGGAATCCAACAATGTAATCAATTTCAATGGACTAGCTAATAGCTCCAGTTACCATACTTTCCTCTTGGACGAAGAGCGCGGTCGGCTGTACGTTGGGGCAAAAGATCACATATTTTCTTTCAACCTGGTTAACATCAAGGAATATCAAAAGGTACTTTTCATTCATGTTCTGTACAGTGTAAATATATGCTTTTAATATAGCAGAATTGTTATTACTCAGACTATGTTGGGCACTGTATGAATTACGTAATAAGTGTTTGGATATCAGGAATACTATTACAACAAAAACATTTGCTGACTCTGAGCCTGTAACCTATGACCGTATAATCTACAATACTTTGTTCCAGACTATGAAAAAGTAAATGCTAAGTGAATAATCCAGCTGTTTCTCAAACAAGATATACTTTCATGTTTACTGCTAAAAAGCCCAAACAACTGTTATGACAGTTTACCCGGAAAAAGGCATTATTTCTCTGTATTTGTTTGCAGATAAAAAGAAGCAAATCTGAGAGTCCGGGTGTTGATTTCTGTCCTTTAACCCAGCACTTGTAGGCACTCTGCCTCTGCTGCCTTCAAACCAAACCAGGTTCAGTATTAATAAAAGAGTAGGTCCATAAAGTCGTGCCATTCTTGATGGAGTGTATAGTTTTCCAATAGACCTTGGAGACAAATTTAAAGCTGACTAACAGTTCAGTGATTTTTTTTTTCTTGGATTCTGAATAAATAATTTTGTGTTTCATTTATTTGAATCAGACAAAATGCTCAGAGGATAAACAATGGCATGGAGGTTTTATTTGTTATATTAAGTATTTTGATGGCACATTTTAAAACTCAGAGAGTACCCTTTTATGAGAGATATATTGCTTCAATACCCAGGGATTATTTTTTTTTTCTTGGTGTTCCTGACCTTTTGCCCGTTTGACTATTAGCTTCCTAAGATGATAGCAATAAATACCTTGTGCTTTCTGTTCAGAGGTAAGACAGGCTATTCATTTGTATTCTCTAAGGAAAAAGGATAAAAGGAAAACTAGGTATTTTCTTTTCTATTCTCTTTAGAGCAGCTATAAAGGAAACTAGCTATTTATTTGAATTCTCTGAGGGATTGATAGCTTAATGTGCAAAACATCTGGAATAATTAAAGGGAAGAAGGTGTTTCCATTGCAGAAAATAGCTCTGTAGAATGGGAGGAATTGTATCTCACATACTTATGTATTAAGATAGGTTTAGAACACTATTTGAAATTATATACAAATAGAAGAAAAGTATTGCTGTTGGAAACATGAAACTGAATGTTGGCAACAGACTTAAAGTTTAGGCTTTAGCTTTAAGAAGAGGCAAAAGCTTAAACAAATTGAGGACCTGCTTGTTAAAGACAGTAGGATCACGGAAGAAATTCAATCAAAATTACAGTGAAGCCAGTCCTGCACTTGAACTCAAACTTTACTGGTTGTTGCTTCCACAATGTAAAAAAGAACTAAGGTTTCTTTCTAAATACTGATAGCAACATATGGCTCCAAGGAGCACAACTCAAAAGCCAAACTTTCCAGTCTATTAGAAACAGTTCAATTTAGATGACTTTTAAACCAAATTAGAGGAAAATATTGTGCTGTGAGAATAAGGAAAAATAATATTGAGCCATTTGTTTTATGGATTAAAATACTAGTTTGAAAAATATTAAAATCTTTTCCCAAAACTTGAACTGAAATTGAACTGGTCCTTTTGGGAAATCTCAGAAGTTTGGTTAATGTTTCTTAACCTAGTAAATTTAAATTTTCACATCTCTCTGCACATTTTAAGCTGAGAATAGAAACAGGAAGTAGCAGGAATCCTTTGAGAGAGAATGTGCTCATAAAATTTTCAGCCTTATTTTATAGACTTAAGATGTTCGATTGCTGTTTGTATTTCATTAAGTTTTATTGAAATTTTGAATTTAAAAATGTGGTTGTAAACTGTCTTTTCAAATGTCATATAAAACATTTCCTTCAACCTCTTCTGTCACATGTATTCATACTTTTTTTCTTTTCTTATTGAATACTTTGCCTTTTACTTTCTTTTAACATACTATATTGAACACCAAGGCTGTAATCCAGACTTACGGCCATTCATATTGCATTATCTGAGGCTCCCAAATGAATAGCCTGGCATTTTATGGGAAGATCATGTTTTATTCTATATGTAATTCCTAAAAGCTTTTCAAAAAACCATGAATAATTGACTGTGAGGGTCTCTGGATTTTCTCTGTATGAGGTGAGATCCATTTTCTCCTAAGCAAACATTACAGTAAACCTAGGTTTAGCTTTACTTGTGTTAGGGTAGCTCTATAGGAACAGCATAAACATTTCTATTTTGGTGGTGTCATAGTTTTCAAATACCATGGTTTCTTTTTTATTTAATTCATTAAACCTAGTAAAAACATGAACTAGTATATATACTGAAGAGGCAAACAATTTCTGATGCTGTAACTCTGATGTAAGGTTATGTTTCTCATGGATTCTATTCATTGTTAGTAAAAATCTGCAGCGTCCATTACATTATATAAGATTTAAAACAATGAAAGGAAATTCACTTGATGGAGAGGCAACCCTCTTATCATTAGCATTCAAGATTTACTGCTGAGGTTTACAATACAGACTATATTTCAAGATTGTTTTTACTGTGATTCCTATTCATTTTCTCCTATCATTTTTTTTCTTTGTTGTCAAATTTCATGGAGGAAGAAGAAATAAGGGAAAGAATGGGGAAAAGAAAAATTGAATAAAGATACTCTGTAGCATTCAGTCTGCAGTTTTTGATTACTGAAGCATGAAATAACACAACGTGATTTTTGTTCTGTGTCTTTAGATTGTTTGGCCTGTATCTCATTCCCGAAGGGATGAGTGCAAGTGGGCTGGAAAAGATATTCTGGTAAGTACAAATCTTTTTAGCATTTAGGGTTTTTTTATTTTATAAAACATTGTAAATATTTTATTATGTCTTATTGTGTTAATCCTTAAAGTATTTTTCCTCCTCTGTAAGGTCACACATCTGATCATAACTTCAGTCTAGAGTTAACTCAGCCTTTATATTAAAAGTAATAGAATTTATCTTCATACCAGGGGTTTAGATTTATAAATGGGAATCATGCAAATGAAATAGAATTTATCTACTCCCTGAACCCCCCAACCAAAAAAAAACACAAAAAAAACACCAAGAAAGAGAAGGGAGGAGAAACATCAGAATGAGAAATGTTAACCCTTGTATATTTGTCTTCTGATCTTAGGGTACATAATATTTTGACCTGGTTTTGCCCTGCTCCAGGTCCCAGTCCTACACTGTGTTCCAAGTTCTTTCTCTTTGTGGTATCTCACTGGAGTCAGTGGGTTTCCCTGAACTCTTTCCTGTATGGACCTCATAGCAAGATTGAGGTCAAAGTGGTTTTAACATTCTGCATCAATTCTGGTGCCTCAGGAAAGACACTGTTACACTGGTCATAATTTTCTGTACATTTTTCCACATTCCTGTGTATATCTTCTTGCCTGTATTTATGAGGTAAGAGAGACATAGCCAGTAGCCCCAAAATAATAATCATTCCACACTGATAATAACTGTCTTCTTTATAAGAACAGTATGGGAAATGGGAAGACAGGGCTGAAGAAGGAAAAAAGAGAGATAAAAAATACATACGTGCAATAAGTCAAACAAATACTTGCATAGCATTGCCAAATGGGAAATCATTGCGGTTGCCAAGGTATAACTGAGAGTGAAACTTGGCCCCATGTGTATATGCTATTGTCCTGATTTTCAGAGATGATTCTGTGAAATATTCATAATGCCAACCACATGCCTCCAGAGAGCTCTATCTGAATAATTTCCTAGGTCATAACAAAAATAGTTTCATCGATCTTTACCTAGGCCGTAGAGGACAGTTGCCTTCATAAAAAGCCATTGGGGAACATTAAAGGTGGATTAGGTAAAAAATAAGAAATATAGGCTGAGCTATATATGTGAAGGGACAGCTAAAGTGACAGATACCGAGCTATCTCGTTACATAGAAATAATACATTTAAATTAATCCATCTTGATGTTCAGAAATAATTTTTCAGGAGTGCATTGGAAGGTGAGATCTAGAATATCTGGTATTCAAGGTTAAAAAAACATTGAGGCTAGTGTTAAATGTCTCAGCAAATTAACTAACCTTGCAGCTTGATCTTATACTAAGTATTATGATATTAGATTAAGTAGATTTTTTTTATAGTTGGGGTTGAAACCTAGAAAATTAATAAGAGATTCAGCACTTAGAATGAAAGTATACTTCTTTATTTCTTCATACTTATTTTTAGAAATTTGCATTAGTAAGCGAGATGTTTTATACATTGTACTGGGCTGGTTCCAATCCACTCATCGTAAATAAAGACACTGTTATTCTGAGCGAGCTGGGAGGTTCAGATGCCCATCCTCTGACTATTAATGCTGTATTTATTTTATCCACCCTGATTCCTGCTATCATAGAATGGCATAGGCTGGAAGGGACCTTAGAGATAATCTAGTCCAACCTCCTATCATGAGCAAAAGGTGAAGCCAACACCAGCCTCCGATGCTGCGTGTGCCCCTGGTGCATGAGCTGCCCGCTGGGATCCCGCACGTCAGGGATGATCTTCCCAGGAGCAGGTGGGAAAGAATGAGGCAGAACGGGAAGAGAGAGCTCAGGACACAGTGCAGCCCAAGCTGAGAAAAACAGGAGCACAACACAATGTTGCTAGAATCAGATAATTTGTTTTCACAAACCTTTTTCCCCTATATGGGTTGGTTGGGGTGGTTTATCTTTCTTTTTTATTATTGTTATTTTTAGTCTTCTCTATGAGTAGGTGAGAAATAAAAAGAAAAAATATGTAAGTTGCACATAACGTGTGTCCAGTTTTTGTGGCCAACTAAAAAGGTAGAATACATATCTTGGTGTGTTCAGGCCATAATCTTCAAATATTTACTGCTGCCTATTCTTGTCATAAAACTGTGCCTTACAAAGTATTTAATGTAAGTGCTTTAATTGTAATTACAGATAAAAGTTACAGATCATTTAAGAAACTTATTATTCCTGCCTCATTTGTTCCTTGAAGCCATTGTCAGTACCTTGGGAGTGTGAAATGTAAAGGCCATAAAAATAACTCAACAGACTCTCATAAGAGGGAACAAGAGAAATCGAGGATAAATAAAACATGCTTGAGCTAATACTGCTTTCAGCATGTACCACTGCTGAGATATTGGATACTCTTCATTTGCAATGGTTCAAAACTTTCTACATGACAGTCTATACTTCTGCATCGAGGTATTTTTGAAAAAACTTCTGTTAATTATTGATCTCCAGGGGAAGTCAGTGCTGAAAACACGAGTCCCCACTAATTGCCCAGGTGCACGGCAGCAGCTGCAGCGCAAGCGTAACCCCGGCCCTGCCCCACTGCTAACCTCGGCTGTGACCTCCCACATTTCCTCTCATAATTATAAGGGGTAATTTACTGTCGTTTTCGCTTCTTCGGAGGGATCCCTTGTATGGACACCGTCAGTCACGCCGAGCTGGGCGCAGCAGGTTTGTAGCTCAGGACAGTCCAGGCAGGGTTTGAGAAGAGCGGCCAACTTGGGCTCTGCCTGCTCTCCCCATAGCCCTTTGGCCCTTCAGCAGTCATTTTCATCTCTGTTTCTTAAAAGGCTTAGTGTATATTAATTAGTTAAGCTTTAAAAAAGTATGCTTTGGAACTTTTTGAATTTTTTTCATAAGGGTAAGCTGAGAAGAGAGGCTGAAAGACTGCCTTGGCTACACAACGCTGACTTACTTCTCCAATGGAAGTTAACTGCTACATTTTCTCACAAAATATAGATTTTTTCCAATAAAATCACAATTACTGTCCCATGTAACTACTTAGTATTACAATATATTTCCATTTCCTCAGTATACAGTATCACAAACAGTAAAATACCATAACATAGCTCATGAAAAATTAAAGACTATAAATAACAAATATAACGTTTGCTAATGTAATTCAACTCAATGAGCAATTCTGTGAGGACTTCTTGCTCTTCTGGTCTTCAGTCTCTCATTTGATCTATTCTGATTGCTCTAAGTCCTGTGAACATTCTTCACAATTCCTGACCAGACCTTGATAAATCACAGAATCACAGAATGTTCGGGGTTGGAAGGGGCCTCAGAAGATCATCTAGTCCAGCCCTCCTGCCAGAGCAGGATCACCTACAGTAGGTCACACAGGAATGCGTCCAGGTGGGTTTTGAATGTCTCCAGAGAAGGAGACTCCACAACCTCCCTGGGCAGCCTGTGCCAGTGCTCTGTCACCCTCACAGTGAAAAAGTTTTTTCTAATATTTTTATGGAACCAAGATAAAGATAAAGATAAAAGAAGACGAATTTGCAGAATGCTTCTCAGCTTTTATACTGAACAGACATGCTGCTAGTCATATCCCCTACTAGTGAGCCTCAATATTTTGATTTTAAGATCTCACAGGCACCTGGGAACCAGCAGAAACACACGGCAACCTCTGAATTACATATTTGTTAAATAATAAGTAACTGAGGGGAAAACCAAAATAAAATAAAAAAGCTACAGTTTGACATTTCTGGGGTGTCATAAACGAGCAAAGCAAAGCTTGAGTGATTTACAGAAGTTACCAGAAACACTAGTTAGTTTTGCAGGTAGGGATAGAGCATGCATAGATGCTTGACTGGCAAGCTCATCTAGTCCTTAAGCTATTAATTTACTATTGTTTTAAAAGGTTTGGCTGCTGTTTAAGTCAATACATCTCTGCACTAGATTTGGCTGATGCACCATAGCAGTAATTCATGTGGTACACAATTAATCAGGGAAATCCCCATTAAAGGGTATGATAGATTTCGATGACTTGAAAGCTTTAAAGATGTGTTTCTGAAGGGCACCTTTGGATGTTATTTTCAAGAGTCATTTGACTATCTAATTTATTTAGCCACTTTTAAAGAACCCAACTCAAATTAAATTGTTAAAATGGTCTCTTCTGGCCTTGACATGTATAAATCTTTAAAATTTCAATGGGTACTTTAATGAAGTCACACAGGACAAGATACATGGTGTCAGACACTTAGACACACTTTGCCGTGCTGCATGAAATCAGCTTCTCCCTGGATGTTTCTGGTGAGAGCTAAATGTTGATACACAAACAGATAGAAAAAGTACCAAATACTTGGTAGCAGCAAGTTTCTCCGTATGGTCTGTGACATGCACAAACAGGTCCATGTAGAGTTACACTTCTGTGTCATTTCCCTTAACAGATAAAGTGTATCAGCACGACTGTGTCTGTGTTAGCACAGACTGTGTTTTAATTTACAGGAGATAGACATCTACTTGGGCTATTTAATTGCCATTAGATTTTACCTAGTTACTAACTCTTCCCTGAATTCAACTGTGGTTGATTTTTTTCATACTTGATAGTTCTCTTGGTGGTGATTTGGAATCGCTTTAGATCAGAAACCTATTTCCAGCTAAGAAGCAAGACTCTTTATGGTATATATGAGATAGCTATAATCTGTGCGTGCTTCTTTTCATTTAAGTGTGGCTGGCACTTAATTGTGGAGTTTATAGTTTGTGCAGGTAAAATCACATGACTCTAATTTAATTCACCATCTCATTTGCTATGATAATATTTAATTTAAGCCAAAATGTTCATATGCCATCTCAGTTTATGCTTTCTTTTAAGTTTTCCAGCCTCTCCCTAAATCAAAGGAAGATTAGCAATTCCATAGGCTTGTAGATCCATCAGTGTGCAATGACTTAATTTGGAAAGTAAGAAGAAAATAATAATAATAATAATAAAGAGGTGTATAGCTTTTAGCAAGTGTCCCTCAGCCTTATCTGGTGATACTTTGGAAAAACAAAGTTGGCAATAAGTGAGCACTATTCCCTTTAACTCATTTTATTACTGTTGTTGCCTTAGGGAAAATAGAAGAACATGGAGGCATAAAGTAAAAGTAATTCTTTTCATCTGTTATTGTAAACAAAGATCTGAAGAGGGAATCTAAAAATTAAATATACAATGCTGGCTGGATCTAGAAAGTCTACTTCTAAATTCATCTGACAGGAACAATTTTTCCTGTCAAATTACCTCTGGCCCTTTGAGTGTGCCAAAGAGAAGTTCATCCTTTTCTGTCAGGGTTCTTCCTTTCGAGGACATTTACAGCCAGATTTCCAGCTTTTGTAACACCAAACCTCACCGCTATCCCCGTTTCCAGCATAGCACTGAAATCCTTTAATAGAGCCTAAAGACCGAGTACCCCCATCCAGCCTGGGGAAGAAGGGAAGGTGAGTGTCCCCTGGGACTAAGAAGGGGGAAAGTGAGCAAAATTCCAAAGCGCTGGACCTCCAGTGAGGTTTGGGATGGAATTTACTCTCAATATTACCTGCTACAAGGAGAAATACAACCCTTGAGCCATTTATAAAGACAAATAGTGTCACTCCATACCCCATTCAACTCCATCAGCCGTCCCAGTTAGTACACTGGGTTTTTTAGCTTGAGGGCTGCTTAATCTTATTCACGATCTTTAAGGTGGGCATGGTTTCCTACCAAAGGGTTTCTTGCTATTTGGGAGTGAGTCATTTTGTAAATAGTGTGCTGCTTTAATATTGCTGCTGCATAAAACTGCTTTGCATAGACTGCAAACAAAAGAGAAAGACAGATAAGAGGGAAAATAAATAAATAAACCAAACCTACAACCCTGTCACTTAGAGGTGAGCTGAGGTTGGTAAAAGAAGTATAGTACAGTGGAGTCTTTCAAAGTCCTGTGAAACCCTCCAAAAGAATTTCCCTCTCCAGGAAGTTCTGGTTGCTCCAGCTCCATTTTTTGGACGGACCCCCACAATACAGGCACCAACATAAAGCTTCATTTATGGCTCTTAGTTCAGATGTTGATCCTACAGCTTGTGCTCATTTAGGCATTTGCATATATTGCTTTGTATGAACTGACCAAAACAAATCAGTTACTGTAAGGTAATAACTTGTGTACTTATATAGAGGAAGAATTAAGTTGGCATTTGTTCAGATTTTCATATTTTACCCGCATACATATCATGGGAAGTCACTTAAGTCGTTCAGTATGGGGAACAAATTGATACAGATGAAGGAGAGAGCTAATTTTCCAATTTTGGGCTTATTTTTCTGCTTATAGGTGTGGCTATAGACATTTGCTTCTAAAGGAAACATAATATTCAGCAGATTTAGTGCAGTCTTGCATAAATGTTCTCTTTGTTGTGTTTGAAACACAAAGGCAAAAGGAAAGTAAAGGAGAAATGAAAGAAAAAACATTCCCCAGATTCTGGCATTTAATTTTCTATCAGTAGGCATTCCTCATGAGCCGTAGTTTGGTCATGGTAAAGTCTGAGAATTACTTTAATTTACAGCTGAGTTGCCAGCTATTACTATTTCAAATTTGTGTTGGGTGATTCTTTGTTATGATTAATTGCATCCCAAGATGGACAGAGTAAATTTATTCTTTGTACATGTCTTTCCGGAGAAACACATTAAGTGAATGACTAGTAAAAATTATCAGTGTGTTTAGTCCCTATTTTCTTTTGGAGCTTCAGTCTGAACCTCATCAAGTCAGAGAAAAGCTTTTCATTTGGTGCCAGTCGCATCTTTTTCTCTCTCTCATTTTCTCTCTCTTCCCCACCCCAAAAAAGAATTTGCTTCACATTGTTTCTATTTTAGCTAACAGACTGGTTTGGGCTGTTTTTGTTTGGTTTTATTTCGAGTTTGGGTTTTTCTGTTGCTATAATAAAAGAAAGGCTAGTTTAAAAATTAAGGATAGGTCTACTCTGAAAGATCACGGATCAGAGTTCCTTCATACTCAAGATGTGGCCACTATGTCACTATTAAATTAGTCCACAGCTAATTTTGTTTTTGTAGTTCTGTTACATACATCAAAAATAGGTCTACTAAGTTCATCTCTGCTGCACACAAGTCTAAAATGTTGTCTTTTTTTCTTTTATAATAAGTAAAAGAACTAAAGAGAACATTTTTAACCTAGGAAATCATATGCAGTTATTTCCTATGTCAAAGCTAATGCTTTGTTCAGTTTACACATCTTCATGTCAACAGAATATCTTTTAAAAAACCTTTTCAGTGTAGAGAAAGTTTTGTATTCTGAAGCTGGTGGAACAAAAAAAGTAATATCAGTAAGTAAAGGGAGAATTTATATCTTTCTCTCTTGCTTTTGGTTGTGTTTTGGGTTTTTTTATCCTTTTTCTGGATCATTGATGTGATCTCTGTTGGATCAATAATCTACTAATCTCTTTTTCCATTGGGTAATTCCTTCCTGATTAACATCTTTCAGAACTTAAGGTTACTATGCATGTAACATGAATATAAAGACAAAACAAAACAAGCCCCCAGTCATAACCTAACAAAACCCAGCCAAACAAAAAAGCCCAAACGACTCTGCAAACTCCCATTTCTGCAATTTCCCTTTGGTGTCAATTTTTTACTGAGTGGGAATTTTAAGTTTCTGTCACTTAAGGTTTCTCTGTTCAGCTTCTTTCTGTGGTGTCAAAGTAGTTTAACATCCACATACAAATTTCCGCATTCCCACAGTAAGGCACATGTAATTTCATGATCTGTCTTACAGAGGATGTTTATTCACAAGCACGTATATTGAAAGCAACTGTCCCTTATAGATGCAACAGCCTTTTTGCTTCCTTTCAACACTTCACAGTTTTATGTTCACTTTCAATGCAGAAGTTGAGGTGGCTGTGAGTGAAAATCATTATGGAATATGACTATAATATATTAAATAAAGGCAAGCTGACTGATATGGAGTCTTAAGTGCTTTATGTGCCTATAACAGGCTTGACAACCTGTTTGTCTGAAATGCTCCACCCAATTAGCAGGTGTTAATCCTATTCGGAAAGGCAGGGTGCAATCTGATTTCTCCAGTAGACAGGTGATTACCCCACCCAGATAGAAGAGATAGGTGAGAGAGACTCTTTAGATCTAGACTGTGGTCGCAACTTAAATTGCTGCTGGGCCTGATGAGACTGCTTGAGCTGAAACCCAGCAGTATTGTTCATTTCTTTGCTAATAAAGCCATACCCTAAATGTGGGACAGATTTACTCTACAGAGCAAAACCAATTTTGTTTTAAAGTTATGGTCAGAAAAAGACTGGCTTCTGCTTGACCTCAAGGCTTCCCAATATTCTGAGTTATTCCTGAAATATTCTGTTCCTTAAATAAATGCATTCTGTGCTGTAGGAAGTGCATACTACTGAAAACCATAACAATTCCAAATAAAGGAAGCTTGCTAACAGTCATGGAAAGGCTTAATGTACTAAATGCTGTAGCTGCAAAGTCCTGAAAGCTCGCTCGCTTGCTGGACTGCATCCACAGAAGACTCTGTTTTGTTAATATGCATTAACCAGAGGAATGAAAATAGGAGGTGGCCATTTGTCCTGGTTTGAGAGCGCCAGGATAGAAGCTTTCTGGGGCTCCTGGCACAGGTGGCACTCACAGTGGGGGTGGAGGAGCAGCTGTGCTTATGGGAAGGAGAGAATGGGCCAGGTGACCCAAATGGACCAAGCATAGTATTATTTCACATAGTGCTCAGTACCCCAAGCTCAGCCCCTAAGAAGAGCCCCAGAGCCTTTAGTGCCTGCTGTGCTGAAGGGATTGCTATTGACTGTCAGCGCTCCCTGTGCTCTTGGTGGTTTTGCCTCCTATTTTTGCTGTGCAGAGGAGCACTGTTTGTTGTGACAGGTTGTCTTCTCCTGCTTCCCCAAACAGGAGCGGTGCAGCTACTTCAAGTCATCCTTTTCTGTTTTTGTGGACTGTTGTCAGGACTCTGGGCTTGGGCACTCCTGTCTGCTGCCGAGTCCAGTCTGGGACTTTCCCCACTCACGTCCTGGTTGCCATTTGGAAGGTGCAGGCTCTGTGTTAACTTATTCTCTTGTGTCTTTTCATATATTTAGCATATTGTATATATCTCTATATGCTTTCAGCATCTTCATTGTTATTGTTAATATTGTTTTTCATTAAACTTATTCTCCATTAAGTCAGTTATTTAGTGCTGCAGCCTCTTCTTGGCATCCCTCTAGCTCTTCCATGGGTCCAGAACAATTATTGTCTGCATCTGCTGAAGGAAGATTTAAGGACTGGAAAAATGTCTTGTGATTTGAACCTATGGAATGCAAAAAAACATGGAGAAGTTTTCCTTCCTAAGGTTGCTGGGTCAGCTGGTTAATGCTGACAACAAAGATTTGAAGGTCTGATTTGTTTAGCCTGTGCAGTCAAGGGAGGCATCTTTAAAGCATGGCTTCTCATGGCTTCTTCTGATAGCTTCTGGCTTAAGATTGTTTTCAGGACAGATCACAGGGAGTATCCCACCTGGCTTAGCTACCTCTGCTTAGCCTTAGTGATAAACTCTGGGCCAGATGACCAAGTAGTAACTACCAGCTTTGCAAGTACGTAGACATTTTGTGTTTCACCCTCAGCAACAAAGAGGAAGAAAGAGAGGGTCTTTCCATGTCCTGTGCAAGTGTGCTGACAGTACAACTGTTTGCTAACATGGCACACAGTTCTGTAGCTTGAAAGAATCCGGATTTATCTGTTTGGGGTTTTTCTATTTTTTTTATTGTATGCTTTGTTAGTAGGCTTTTTTTCTTGCCTTGATGCTCTAATAGTTTAAATTCATGCAGACATCCTGCAACTTGAGTAAATTATACCTTTTAAATATTCTCATGAAGTCTTATTGTATCAAAACATCAGACAAATCACAGATATCACTTGATTGGAAAGATACCTGGAAGTGCAGTAAGCTCGACCAGGCAACCAAAAATGTCTTATCAACCCTCATCAACACCTTCAGTCTGAAATTTCTCACAACTCATCTTCACAGCAGAGGAAAATATAGATAAGGAATTAATCAATGATTCCTCTGCACTGTTGGCAGTGGTCACCATGCCTAAGTGTAGTGTCATTCCTGACATCCCTAGAGGACTCAAATCCTCCAGATCACAATCCAATATAAGGGCCACTGAATCTGAGGATCTGTCAGCTTTTTCTGAGTTCCGAGGAGGGAATACAAGCACAGCTGAAATTCAGTCTACAAAATAATGTATATCTATAAAAGTGACTAGGTATTTTGTTTACCTAAATATATTCTAGGTTTATATTGGATTCATGTGTGGTCAATGCATGCTGCTTATAAGGCTTTGACCTTTGAGGATGTAACCCCCAAGAACTGAGTTAATAGAAATCCCATTCTGTAACACTGACACTTCAACTGACTTCACTGCAGACTGACTCTTTTTCAGTGGACAGGTCTACAGAACACTGATCCTCCTAATTGCAAGGTACAATAATGACGAAACGGATGGAAATGGTGTTATTGATCCAAATTGCAAGGAGTACACAGTAATAAATCATAATCTGGAAATGTTTTCATGCCACCTGGCCTCACTATCTCTAAAATCATGCACCTGCTTATCCAGGATTAGCTGGAAGGTCATCTCATTGGGTACTGGTGCCAGGCATGACTTCCTTACCCATCAGTGCCTGTACAAATCTGCTGGTGCTCAGGGACTTTGCAGTTATTTCCAATGAAGCACTTAGCACAATAGCTTTGCAGCACTGTTACCAACTAGATTGCTCCAATAAAATAAAATTTTAAGCAATCATTGCATTTTAAGAGGACTGGAATAATTTGCTTTGTTCCCTGCTTATTCTTGGCCTGTACAAGCAGACTGTGCTCTTTGATCAGTGTTTTTCGAAGTGTTATTCTAATAGGGAGTAAGAAACAATAATTTTAAATGATGTTACTGCATTTTGCAAAAACTTGCACACCAGCAGCAAGAGCTGTGAAAACACATGCCGTGTAGAGCTCACCCTGAAGAGGAATTCTTGCACATTCTTAAAGACATGCTAAAGTGCTCGCAGGATCTAGCTGAGAATCAATCCATCATCTGTGTATATAACAATCACATATTTATTGCACTGGCACTCTAGAATTGTTTTCCCTGAAACAATGCTGCTGCATGCCGAAAAAGATACCTAGCCAGTACAGAGTGAACTGATTGCAGCTGGCGGTAGCCACACTAGCAAAAGCGAGAATTTAAAAAGCTCCCTGATAAGTCTGGAACATCTTTCAGCAGTGTGATAAATTTGAATGACAGCAGTAATATCAGGGATTACTTATTCTCCATGGATATCCCTGACCTCGCCACTTGAGAATTCAACTAATTGGGCAAAAGAAAAGAAAAAAGTAAACGTATTAATTAAACTCACACATGGGACTTTCTGTGGAAACTGTCCATCCGTTTTGATTTGAAAGACAAAACACGTATTTATTTTGTTTGTCCAGCTGTTAGGTGATAGCTTTGAATCCTCTTGTCGGTCTAGTTTAGACAAAGCCTTCTGATATTTTAAACACTTGGCTATGTGGGAAGGCTGAAATAAAGGAAGAATGTATTACAGAATCTAATCCTTATCTGGATTAAGTCAGCAGAAAACTGTTGAAGCTAATGATACTGTAATGGATTATTTAGCCTTCTACCTATTGCCCTGCATAATCTGTCCATTTGCATTTGCTGTAACTTCTGAGAAGCAGTATGGATATCAATATTGGTTTAAAATAAATGAAATGGCTTACTTACAATAAAGGGAAAAAATTTGAGTATTAGTTGGTCACAGGGACTTACCCTTTAACTTCCATTTAGAAAGATGTAATTAAAAACTCTTTGCTGCATGAGTAATCCAGATCCAGGAATGTAAGTTCCAGGCTTCTGGAGGAGACATAATTACTGGAAACTCATGAAAACCACCTAAATTCTGTTTTAATTTTCATACATGGAGCAGATGTTTTGACAGATGGATGGGCTTTATTTTTGTAACTGTCCGGGAAAAGTCTGCATAACACAGCCTAATCAGTGTTACATATCTGTAGTGTTTGTTTTTCAATCTTTCTGCATTTGGCTCCTATGCTTTGGGTTGCAGACATTTTCTTTGTAATTTATTTTTTCAGGCTAATCTCTCTCTGCATAAGCTCTTCTATCAATTTGATAGGTAAATATTAGAAAACTCTTAAAAAATAAATGTGTATGTTTGGTTAGTAAGTCAGGCATATTGATCTTCATATAGTGGGTGCCCTTCTGGAAAACTTAATTAACACTTTATCTTCTCTTTGAGACAGGCCCTCTGCCCTCATGCGTAGCATATAATATTTGAAATTGAAATTTAGACTTAAGACACACTGGACCTCTTTGACTTTCACACTCTGAATGCGACAGTCTAATAATTTTTCAAGGTGTTCTACAAGTAGGAGGTTAAGATAGCAGAATTTGCAGTGAGGATGGTCCTTTGGATGTGTTACTGTAGTATGAGGCACCTGGTTTTATCCATTTTCATTTCTATAAGCTGTCGGTGGGGAGCTGAGGAACTGAACCCCACAACCTTCTCAGTCAAGTTTAGAGGAAGCATAATCGTCTTTAAGGTACCTGAAGTTAAAACTTTTTTCTCACTCAGGAAAACCCAGTAAACTTCTAGAACACTGTTCCCTCCAGGTGGTCAAATGAACCCTTAACTTCTGTACACAAGGTGGAATGGATACAGCTGGGTGTCCCTGTGCCCTTATGTGCCAAACTCACCCCAGGAAAGCCTGTGGTGTCTGCTCAGGCTTTGGTGAGGGATACTGTCCCTAGTCCTTTAAGCAGAGAAACAAATTGAATTGTGCCACCTGTTTGGGGTGAATGCTTCAGCCACCACATGTGGCAGAGCCAGGACAGGGCACAGATCATTTCTGTGGCCGTGCTTTGGAGGATATTGGCAATCACGCTATCACAGGACTCTTGGCAGAACCAGGTTCAGCAAAAACATAAAAAAGTAGCTGTCTAAAGAAGTTTCCTCTGTCAGAGAAAGAAAGACCTTGCAGTCTGTGCTAAAAGATGTAGGGGCTTAGCTGCTTGGATTTTAAGATAGAGGTACTTCTGTACAAGGCCAAAGGCAGTACCTACAGCTCTTCAGGAAACCTTATACCATTTATTGAAATATAAATGAAGATTAATCCTCTCCAGGGACAGGCAAGATAAATGAATAGGGATTTTGAGGACTACAGTAACTCCCACACAATGTATGTAATTTTCTCTTCGAATACCTACCTCAATCGTTCTGCACCATATGCAATCACTTTTGCTTTCTACTCTGTGTCTGGATAGAGAAACTCAAGCTTTAGGAGTGTTTAGCTTTCTATAGACAAGAAAAGTTTCTTAATGTTAAGCCACCTATTATATTAAACAGGATTATTAGAATCATAGAATCTTAGAATGTTAGGGGTTGGAAGGGACCTCGAAAGATGATCTAGTCGAACCGCCCCGGAGGAATTTATAATGATTCACTGTGGTGATTCCAGTGGTCCTCTTCTTTAAGATGTATTTTCACAACTCATCAAAGTAATACTTTCCTGCCTACAGAGAACTTTGCAAATCTTGGATTTATTTTCATTCACTTTATTAGGATAAAAGTATTTTCAACTCCTACACCACTGTGCTTTCACATATTAAAAAAACCCAACAAAACAAACCAAACAAAACCCCCCCAAACAATTTCCACCTGGAAATAATATTTTTAAGTAATTTTCTTTCTTCAGCTGTTTTGCTTGACAAAAAACAGTATTCAAAGGGTATGGATCTGTCCAAAATTAGTTCCCTTTGAACAACATCCCTTTCCTGGGGAACATGAAAATGCATACAAAGGTACTGGGAGGCTGAACTCGCATAGAGACACGGCGTTTAAATGTCCTGGCAATTTATTCCTTACAGCTCATGGCTCTGGGGTACTTCCTCTTCCTCCAGCGGGTATTTCCTCCCGTCTGTGGTATTTTACCAAGATGCTACATTTCTTTTGTTGTCTTTGTGTTCTCTCCGGTGACTTACAATCAGACATCATAGAGAGAAATGCCTCATCCTGCTGGCACAGACCTTCACACTGACACTGTAGGGCCTGGCAAGGGGAGACACTGCTGCAAAGCAGGACAAGCCCAGTTGGAGACACCCAACTCATTCCAGGCCTCCAGCCAAGGAGGTTGGGGAACTATGGTTGCTGTAGTCACCGGTGTGGGGACCAGCAGAGCCATCTGCCAGGTTTCACGACAGGTGAACGCCCTTGCCGGAGCCTTGCCGTGAGGGCAGGAATGGGGAAATGAAGGCTGAAAAGGGGAGTTGGTCACCCAGGTCTCACGTGGTGGCAGACTCAAATTGCGTTCAATATTCACACACTTTCCCTGATCAGAGTATCTTGTTTGTTCTGCATGCGTGCTGAGATTTAGGGTCTGAGCAAACCGTTCAAAGCTGTTAAAGTTTGTATATTACAGGGTTATGGAGAGCTTTCTCATCCCAGAGCCACGTAAACCCGTAAAACGTAGTATTCACCGTCACAAAGCAAACTCTTGCTAAGTTCAGAGTATCAAACACACAGGTACAACATTTCCACCCATGAGGCTGTACCTGTGCAGCTGTGCTTGCGCACAATTAGACAAAAGAAGGAATCTGCTGATTCTGTGATTGAAATCAATGCGTCTGTCGCTGTTGTTCCAGGGAGAACTGCACCATCTCCCAGGCAGGGCAGAAACTTCACTTTGAACTTCCTGAGTTGACAGAGGCTTAAATCAGAACTGAAACTTTACTTTGATGTAATTTGTTGGGGTTTAATATCCCTCTTTATTTCTGTTTTTATAATCATGTAGAATATATAAAGAAACCGTAGGGAGGTGTATGAGAATTTACTGAATAGACCTTAATGGTTCCTTTATGCAACTATAAAACACAAGGAAGCTATAAGAGCAGTCTGAACTGGACTAGGAAATTTAAAGGTTATTTAAACTTATTTGTCTTAGTCAAAGGTTTATTGCTATAGGTATTTACCTTCCCCATTATTTAACTACGTTCTGTATTTCTCAGACATCTTTGATAAAAAAACATATACAAGGAATCAAGGAGAGCTTAAAAGCAGGCATAAATAAGCCAAATCTGTTTTTTAAACTACGTAACTTCAGTGATTACACTGCTATCAATTCTGAACACTTGAAGCTAAAATATGGTTACGGTAGAGTTAATTCCTTCTCCTTTCAAGCTAATTTGGAATAACTCAGTGAAGCTGATGATAGACTTTTTCTTGATTTCCATTTGTAGAAATCAAAGATGACTCTGCCCCTAAACTAAGCAGGGTTTTCCATCTCACCTTTAAAGTATTAACTATCTAATACCTTCTTGCTGTATGTTAGAGATAAGCAGCTGAGCAGTGTTTAAGGCGTGCATACAGAGTCACAGGTGGCATATTGCTGTAAATCAGAACAGTTCCTCTGAAATCCACACAATCTGTTTTGATTCCCACTGGCTGTGGCTCTAGCCCGTTTACTCACAGCATCTTGCCAAAGTATGTATACAGTGGCCAATTGATGTTCTCTAGGTTTTTTGAAAGCTTTACTAAAGCATAATGGTAGACCACAAAAACATTTTCTAAATCATCGTACATCAAACCAGACAAGGCAAAGCACAGTCCTACTGAAACAGTGGTGTGATTAAATTTGGCCAGATACAACTCTAAATGAGAAAATTCTGATTTTTTAATAATGCACAAAAAATTGATCAGTTTTAAATTATGTGAAGTCAAAGCCAGATGCTCTATCTGAAACACAGAATATCAGAATTTAAGAAAGGATCTATTTCAATTTTATTAATTTTTAATGTTTCATGAATTTGCCCATTTTCACTCTTGCAGGCATTGAATTATTAACACACTTTATGGTTTTACATATTTCTTTTTTTGAAAGGAACAAAGGACAACATCAAGAAAAATATTGAATCATACATTGTAATTTTGATGATTTATGCCAGATATTTGCTTAGTACTCTACCACTGTGACAGCGGAAAGCAGTCTGTGGATACATTTAGTAAATGTATGTTCATGTTTGTACATGTGTAGGAGGAAGAATACCTATAAGCCGAAAATTGTATGTGTTTTTATTAAGAAAGGTCAGAATGGAAAGAATTAAGAGACTCCTAGTAACATCCATCTCTATTTCTTTCAATTTCCTGTTGGAAATTGCCAAGGACATAGTAAGATACTGTATGTTTTTCTCTGGGCGATGTGTTTTAACATATTGCCACTGTCAGTTAGGCAAGTAAAAAAAAATGAAAAGGCAATATCATTTCACCACAGTCCTTTGTGTAAAGCAAGGAATCAGTATTTTATCTGCAGAAGTTTGTTGCTTTTCCCTGTGGTGGCTTAAGGCATGCCTGAAATTGCACATGCATTCTCCTGGCAAAGCCATTATTTTATTTTTGAGAGTATCTGGTTTGATTAGCAAGCAAGTTACAGAGATAGATGATGACAGTTAATGAGATTTCTGTGGAGGTGGTAGCTCAGGTCATGCTTCCATGGGCCTTGGTCCACTCAGAGAAATACAGTTGAATGCTCTATCAAAAAAGTCATTAAATATGCATAGAAGAGTTTCCTTCATTTGAAATACAAATTTTATTGGAAATTATTATTTTGTTTTGCTGTTCTTATTTTTCTTCCATTTGAAATGCATTATTTGTAATTGTGCCAGTAGACTGATCTGCAGGCATTGGCACATTTCTTTTCATTATTAGACCTGATTGATTGAAATAAAAATATTAAATAAACTGAAAAAAATGACATCTTGGCTATTAGGTTAGAAATTTCTATTTTAATAATATTAGGAATTAATAATGGCATATTTATTAACAGATAGTGTTTGTACCAGGGACTGTTAGAGTTGCTATTAATTTTTTAATTTTTAAGAACTAGAATTTCTTATGACAGATAAATTACCTAGGTAGAAAATGTAAAGTCCAAGTCTTGCAGAGCTTACATTCTAAGGGCTGTCATTAATTGCATTGAAGTTTAACATATGTGTTCATCTTTGTAAAACTGGTCCCTAAACACAGACAACGAGGGCGAGGCAGGATTCATATTACTGTTAGACATATTATATCAATGATTTGTTTTTCAGCTCCTTCCATCTGGCCCATCTTTCTTCTAATTGTTACTTAGTTGAGTATAAGCAAACAGTTGGTCCATTTTTCTTCATTATTTCATTCTGACACATTTCTATAAATGGGTTTTGTCTTGCAAACATGGCAGTAGCATAAATTACAAAGATGAAGCATGTCTGAAACAAAAATCAGGATTTTTTTTGTGTGTAATCTTTTCTTCAGGGGTGGATGCTTTATTAAGTGGCAACCAAAGATATTTAAATGAGAACCTAAATGAGGCAATTTATTAAGCGCTTAGCAATAGACAAGTTTATAAACATCATGAAATGATCACAGTTTTAAAATCTGTTAATTCAACCATACGTCTCTAACACAGAAGAGCTCCTATTAGTCATAAACAATGAATTAACTCTGTGGAAACTTCCCCCCCCCCCTTTTTTTTTTCCAGAGAGAATGTGCTAATTTCATCAAGGTGCTTAAGGCTTACAACCAAACCCACTTGTATGCTTGCGGAACAGGGGCTTTTCATCCAGTCTGCACCTATATTGATGTTGGAAGCCATCCTGAGGTAAACTATCTTAAAACAATATTTTTCTGTTTCCTCTTTTTTATCTTTATTGGTTTTTAGCCATGATCTCTTTGCTGCCAAAATGCACTCTAGTTGCTGTGGCTCAGTGAGTGGATCTGGTAAGACCTGCTTCTGGATCAGGTGCTGATGTGCTGATTGATAAATCACAGCAGAATATGTACTTTTCTCCTTTACCCAGCATCTCTTCCCCCAGGGGCTTAAATAAATAAGAGTAAACCCATTCTGCCTGGTTCATGAAGTTAAAAGGATTCCCTTTTTTTTCTTTGGGACAGATACCAGCTATAAGAGGAATAGTTCAGCCTGTGTGTTTATTGTGGGGCCAATTCTGTCCTGTAGTCTCCTACCAGTCAGTACAGTCTGACACTGTGACAGCTTTCTCCCAGCTGGGAATTCAAATAGTGTCACACATTCACAAATCCTGCTTCTCAGATTTGTCCTAACACACTGACCATTTTTCTTACATGACATATTTTGTTTTGTTATTTTTTAGAGAAGAATAAATCACTTCTGTTTCTTTTCTTCCATTTCTTTTATCTGTAGCTTGCTGATTTTTGCTTAATATTGTAGAAATCTTGCAGCATCTCTTGTGATTGTGATAACTGAATAGATAAGGATGGTCTTACCTGGTGTAGAACAGTATCGATCACAGAAAGCAATGGGACCGTGCTGGTTTTCCTGGCTGAAGAGACTAAAACGTTTCTGTGCTCCATTTCAATATTTTTTCTCTCCAGAAAAGCCAATCTTTTATTTTTCTGTTAGGACGAATATGTAATATCACTTAGTCCACTTTACTTTGTTTTCAGTCTGGCTTACATGAGCATTACTCAGTTTAGCAACAAAACTCTTGCTGTGTTTTCAGCAGTCACTAGTTTTTGGACATGTTTTACTGGTGAATCCATAGTTGTGTTACTTGTAGCTTCTGTGATCTTCAAAGAACAGCTCTTTCGAGTTAACTTATGGTTTTGCAGTTCAGGTTTGCAGATTTCCCTGAAAATAAAGACATCATTGCTAAATGACTGAGAACTCAGTTATTTAAAAAACAGACTTTCTTCTTGCAGAAAAATTAACAGACCTTTTGAGTTTTGACTTTATAATCTGGAAACCATTTTCCCTATAAAAATATCTTTTTATATTTGAAACATTGAGTCTTCAAAATGTTCTAAGCGAAAGGATTTGAAGGGATAAAGAAGCTGCAAAGTAGAAAGGTTTTTTTCATACTCTTTAATGCTTTATTCAGAATGCATTCCTGGCAATTAGTGATTGTCTCTTGACCACACACAGTATGTCATTGCTTACTGCATTAAACAGATTCTCTGCTTCCTGAGATCCATTTGGGAATTGGTAGACATATTAATTAACTCTAGTTCTGTAAGATGTGTGTCAATCAATTCTTGGCTATCTGCCAAGTGAATCTATCTGCAGAGAGATAGCTGGTATGAGGTCATTTACTTCTACATTTGGCTGTTTTATGACTGTACCATAAAACTAACACACACTTTATCAAGGATTTATAGAAAGGATGATCAGAGATGAGAGGCCAGATCCAACCTTGGTTTAACATTCTGGATTTTGAAAGTCTTGAGTCAATGATGTGTTTAGCCCTGGAGCTGAAAAAGGATGTTTGGTTTATCTTCTTTTTAGCAGTCCCTAACTATAAACAAGATCTGAATTGTTGTGGGTTTTGGGGTCATTTTTTCAGTAAGTTTGTTAGTCACCCTGTGCCCATACCATTCTCATGGCCTTTGGTTTCATCTTTGCAAAGCCGGGAAGTTGGGTGTATGTTTATCTGAACTGCCTCAGACGATGTTAGCTTTTGATTCCTTTTTCATACTTAAGCTATACATGAAATCATCTTCACCTGCCCTTCCAGTGTCACAACTTTCTGTATTCCCCAGACAGTGGTGCAGGAGGTCTCACTGCCTTCTCAGCCCAGATCTGCCCACGCAGAGAGAAAGTGGAGCTGGCAGGAGGCAGCAGTACCCACCTCATCCCAAGCTTTGACAAATCCAACAGTCTTTCTGGCCGCTGTCCTTTATGGAGGAAAATCAGATAAATTAAGGAATTTATTAGGTTTGCAATGAAAAGTAATCTGTCCTGTCTCTCAGTTAGAGCCTGCTCCTTCTTTTCCCATACCACCAAGCCAGGAATTTCAAATGTGCGTCTCCTCCTGGAGCTGGGAGAGAGGAAGGTGCTTGATTGAGAATAGCTATTAGAGACACCGGGAAAGGGGGGGATGCAATATTAACCCCTGCACCCCTCCACCCTGCATCTGTGGGAGCCAGATGGTTTATATTGCAATATCAGACAGCAGCACTGGACGTGTCAAAGGGCCACTGCTTCCGTATTGTGTATAGTTTATACCTCCCTAGCATACTAAAAAAGGTAAAAAAGTGTAAGTGAAGGTAAGCGGTTGGTTTTGAGTTAAAAAAAAATTGCCATCTAAAACACTCCCTGAAGATTCATTTTCTGCCACAACAGTTGAGGAAAATTAACTGACTTCACCATCTGCTTATTTATTTTTCAAGCACTTAGAGAGGTAAATGTGAACTGTTTAAGGGAATAGTCAGGGAATGTACCTACTGTCTAATAAAGATGGCTTGTTTATGTGAACTTGGAATATAACCCACCTGCTTGAGTCTGGTGCAGGAGAGGAAACTAGTGTGTGCCAGAGGGCGGAGAAGTGGAATTTAAGGAAAAGAGCGGCAAGTGATAGAGAAGACACTGGAAGCAGTTGGAGTAGGTAGGAATATGGTTCAATTTTTGTGACTGGGAAAAGGAAATAAATTATTTTGTGTGACAGTCAGTAAAGTAATGGGAATATGAATTGTTATATCTGTTGAATATCTCTTCAGTATAAGCAGCACATCACAGCCCCATACCATACTTGAAGAAAACCATTTCTAGTGATGAAACTAGGCAGGCCTAATTGAGTTTGATGAAGTACAGTATCAGAAATAATAATAAAAAGGTAAAAGAATATGAACAGCATGCTGTGCATCTGATTAAAAATTATCTGCGCAGATGTATACAACCTAATATGTTGTGAATTACACCGCAGCCTAAAGAGTAAAGCAGACTAATCTTCACTTAAATCCGTTCCAGATGTGTAAGTGAATAACCACAGTATTTAGAAGGAAGAATAAAGTTAATGTTTGAATAGACTTTAAGCACATAAGCCATGAGTAAGCAAGAAAGTACATATTTAGAAAGAACATAGTGTGTGTATATGCAGAAAATACCTGGGAGAGCCTAATTTAAAGCTTGAGATCATCCGCTGGCAGGGTCATATTTGTACTTGTGCTGAATGAGGCAAACTGGCTGATATACAGATATCTATATTGTACGTGCCTGAGTTTAGGTGAAATGACCTAACACAGACACCTACACCAACTTCAGGGATCCTGCAACATGTCAGAGTTAGGCAACATGTGGCGTTCTCTCCACATAACGCAATATAATACAAGAAACCAATTACCAGACAAAACAAGAAAGTAATTAGTAAAGCTATGTTCTTCTCCCACTGACTTCTGAGGAAACAGGGTTGGATGTGTAGGAATGTTGTGTTCAAGGGTTGCAAAATCACACAAGTCAGATCTGTGCTTGAAAGGAGCAAATCCAACTGCAGGCAGACACAGAGGAGCATTAAACCCACCAGAAACTCACAACAGGATGGGGAATGCACCTGCCTGTGCATGCCTGAGCAGGGGAGGGGGCCCTGCTCCCTGTCCCCGGGGCTCCCTTTGGGGTAGTTTGTGTGACCCAGCAGGGAACAGTCCTGTTGAGGAAGGAACAGGATTTTCCATTTACTTAACCCTTACATACAGGTGGAGGTGCAGAGAATGCCCTGTAGAATCTTTTTTTCTTTAATGCTCTGACAGGCATTGCAAGAGCTGTACAAAATTGTTCGCCAGATCCTCATCAGGAATACATTAAGGTTTCTTCAACAGAGGTAAATCAATAGACCCTGTCTGAAGAACTAATGCAGCTTCTTTTACGGTCTCCTAATTCTAAATTTCTTGTCGTTGTCCAACAGATTAAAACTCATTTTTAACTGGATGAACTTAAAAGATCTGGGATCACTTTACTTGCAGGTTATTTCTCATTCTTAATCAATAAAGAAGCTCTAAATTTAGTTCAGATTTATGATGTACATAAAACATTAAGTTATTGCATATGAAGTTATATAATGCTACCACCTGTAACAGATTTGCTTTTTCCGGACTCTGTGTATTTTAAAAATCTTTGGTTCGACTCATAAAAATTGTTGAATTATACTTTCCACTTTTTTACCCCTTCTGTACTTAACATTAGAGGAGGTCTAGAGTGCATTTTCTAAGTAATGGACATCCTGCTCTGACACGTTTATGCATCTTTTTTGTCTGTATATATTATATATATCTACACAGTGACAGAACAGCAGTTTTTTTCCTAAAAGAATGACTTGGAACGAACACATTACTTGATGGACCTACTTTACCACTGCTGGTAGAAAACATGTTGTGTTTCATTATCTAATATAAAATCCAGGGTGAAACATTGACTTCAGTAGGAGCAGATGTGGCATAAATTGGCCTAACTTCATTGAAGACAGCAGAGCTGTGTCAGTTTACATCAGTTAAGATTCTGAGCTGTGGTTTTTAAGTGAAACATTTGAGCAAATGATTTTTTAAGTTAAGAATCACCTCAGGCTAATTTGCTTTCTATCTAATTAATTATGCCTTTATATGGCATTTATATGCTTACCAAGTATAGAGAGAAAAAATCAAGGATAAAGGTAGTGTTAAAGAATGATCCTAATTTGCGATATAACAGTTGTGTGATAGAACTATTATTTGTGACATACTGGTTCTAAGCATCACTACAATCACAGTAAATGCCAATAAAATGAGATCTAGTTCACAGACTGTAACAGCCTATTTTAATTCAGAGATGCCTTAACCTTTCAAACCACTAGATATCCTGTTACTATACTAAATGAAAATCAAACTGAAGAGACAGATTTCTACCTTATCTACAGTCTAAGTATGTTTTAGAGCACTTCTTTTAGTTGCCTGGGTAGTTTTGCCGTGGGAAAAAAAAGAAAACATATCATAGATGTTTAAAAGCTGAAATGCTTCACCTTGTTTCATAAAAAAGCAAGATAATGATTCTTACTCTGTTGGGATGTCCTGGGCATGGGACCTTTTGCTGTGATGATATTCTTGTCTGTGGAGGATGGCAGGTAACAGGATCATCAGTGTTAGGCACACATCTGTCCAAGCATCTCATAGGGTCAGTGGCCAAAATCACAAAATGAAGGGGGTTGATTTTCTGGAGACTGCTGGGTCTGCAAACCATCTCTTCTGCTGCTCCACATGACATGGATTTCCAGTCCCTTAGGCTACCCTGTGTGAAGACTCTTTGGATAAAATCAGGCTTTTCACACATGTACAGTTTACCTCCACTTGTTAAAAAGAGTTAATCTTGGCATAGCTATAACCTTCATAGCATTTCGGAAGTGTATAGTTTTCTATACATTACATGTAGCTATATATAGCAGATAATTATTTTTCAAAGCCGTAATTCACTATGACATTGTTTGGGAAGGGATACGCTATGGGAAATTTCCGGTGACCCGAAGACAATATTTCCAAGAGGAGGACAGGGAAGGGACAGAGAACACGACAGTCCTTTCTCATAGCACAACCTAAGCAAGCCAGTTGTTATGGTAAGGTCTGACAAATATTTCAGTGTTGCTGGAAGCTCTACGGTTTTTTAAGCACTGTCATGCAGAAGCATGGATTTCTTACTGGCCAAGTGCTATGTTCCAAATGGCGAGTCTTGTTATGTGCCGTTATCCTGTGGTAAAGCTACTCAAGTAGAAGGTCACAATAAAAGGTAACTTGATGCCCATTTAAAAGACTTTTGAAAAAATCCATAAACCCCTTTGTAAACAAATATTAATCAGGTTCATGGTTAAATGCTGTTATTTATGAAGGCCTGTCTTTGAATTCACTACAGATCTCCTTTGACTTTAGCTGTTTTTTGAACACTTGGTTTGCTAAAAAAAAAAGTTAACCAGGAAAACTCAGATTTTTCAAAACTTCATCCTGTCATCCCCAAGCAGAATATAATTCCAATAAAAATTTATTTCCAGACTAGATCCTTTAAAGTAGGACTATTAGGCCTTATGCAATAATTTAGCTGTCGGAGTAGTTTAATTTATGAGGTAAACTTCTCTCAACTGAATAGCACACGTGGCAGCAATGGCTGTCATCTTTCCTAGCCCTCACTGTTGGGAAAGTCTACGCAGCTGCTACAGATATTTCATCCTCAGCTGAGTATTTCATCCTCAGCTGAGTAAGACACTGAAGAGAAAAATTTTGAAAAAGATTTTTTTCCAAGTATCTTACTTAAGCAAGATACGAATTAATTTCTTAATACAAATTATAATACCTACTAAATTTTTGATGTAAACCACACAGTTAAAGGTATAATAATTGAAATTTGCATCTAGTGTCCTTATCCTGATGTATTCAATTAAGAAGGATGTGCCTTTATGACAGCAGAATGTTTGACAACTAGCTGATCCATTTGATCTTCCGTTTACCAGTGTAAATGAATATTTGTAAGAATAAGACTATTCCAAATCATATTCATGCAAAGGATCTGACTCAGTATGTTAAAATTCAGATGCAGTACAAATATCCTTTTTTGGGGAAAAGTATTTAGCAAATGGGTCATGCTTTAATCATTGACAGGAAATGTGAACATAGTAGGTTTTCAGCTGTCATTTAATGCATTCAGTCCTGCCCTTGCATATTTCATAATTACACCTAAGCAATTTGGAATCTATTTATGTCTAAAGTGACAGAAAGTCGGTAATTATGTCTGAGGTTCACTCTGAGATTTACAAGTTGAACATTTACATGCATGAAACGAAATCAAGTTTTAAACTACCACAAGTCAAAACAGTGTGGTTGGCTATTTTATTTCTTCACCTCTATTCCTCAGTTTACAGACTTAAATGGTTTAGGCAAAATGGAAGCACTGTTCTTTAGTAAGTCATACAGCGAGAGGTATAAGATATGATGAGAAACAGAACAAAGACAAGGAATTTACAACCGCGAGGGCCATTTGTTGCACAGCAGAAACCACTAATGAAACCCCTATTATTATTCAAGTCTGATCACTTCAGCTATTCAGCAGCTAACTTTTGTTTAGGACTTGATAAATATATACACATTGCTATGGCAGACCTCCCAGTCTATTCTGCAGTTAAAAAAAACCAACAAACCAAAACGAAACCAAAAACCTTCAGAACCAATTACTTTAATATTACTTTTTACATATGTTTTAAAGAAAATGTAGATGAAAGTCACTCCACAGGTGATGTTCCAGCACTCTGCAGTTTGGTTTTAATTGAAAACTTCCCCAAGATGAGAGAACTGGCACGGATATGGTCTGTAGAGAGCGTCGCTGTTTCCGTGGATCTGGTCCGATCACTAGAGACATGCAGTGACACAAAACCAAGCCTAATAGTAGCAAGATCTTGCATATTCTCCTTCACTTTTGGAAAAAAAAACAACTCATCCAGCGTAACTCTTAACATAAGATTATTTTTAGGCTTTCTCAGGGCAGAAAGAGTCTAGTGTGAAAGATAGTGTCAAATTTGAACTCCCTGTCTCCTAATGAGAGGAATCTATGCACTACCATGCTTCCACTGAGATAGCTGAGAAGACCATTGTTCCCTCACCGTACATGGCTTTTGCCTTCTGTGGCTGAGAACTGCTGGGTGATTACAGTGGAGAACAGTATACAGTATGCCACAGCTGAATGACTTCCATGAATAAGAAACTAAAGCCAGTCGACATATTCATTAGATTCAAAGAAACGAGGCTCAGAACTGTGGGAAAACTTTTGTTTATGCTGCTGGAGGGGAAGAAAAAAGAGTGAGATAGAAAGAGACCTCCATGGAAGTGAATTCGTGGAGCAGAGAGTGCACACGTGCACACAGAGAAATGCTGAGTGGATTTTCACTTATACCATATGCAATGTCGTGCTTTGTGAATCCATGTCTTAAAACCACGGGTAATTTTGAGTATGCTCAGATAACAACTGATCCAAGTTAAAGACACTGTCAGGAGCTGAGTCTAATTTGTTTTTTTTAAAATGTGTCGTGTTTTTTTTCCTAGTGCTAGTTGTCTTCTGTGGAGTTCTCTGTGACTGATACTGATGTAGCTAAGACTGAGGTTCACTCTTCATTTGTATAGTCACAGAAGAAAAACACATTAATATCTGGCATTGCTAGGGTGATGACTCAGAATTTTGTGACTGCTTTAAGAAAATTAATTTTAGTGATGACTATCAGAGGAATCGAAAATACACCCACTGTTTACATTTGACTGTTCATTATTTCTCCTATCAATTAAAGGATGTTAAGATGAATTATTTATTTCCACAATGTAAATATTCCCACTGACACATGATTGGCTTAGTTTACCATGATTCATTACAGACTAAGATTCTACCTTTAAGACAGATGGCAATCATATTAACCGTTGATCCGGTTTTCTGGGTGGGAATATTATGTTCGTTCATCAACAGAGCACATAATATTTCTAGTAGCACAGAAGTTCAGCATTTGCCTCTTGTTAGAGTAACAATTGAAAACATTAACCCAACTTCACAGTCAGGGAACATATGCAAAATTTCATCCACACACCTCCCGAAACAAAAGACAAGTATGGCTAAATCCTTTGATCTCTCGACCAACATGGGGAAAAATAAATAAAATAACAAACCACCATCTGTTGGGAAACCAATGTAATAAAAACAGTGGAAAGCCAGCCTATAGTATAGACTGCCTTAATTGAGGAAATGACTTATAAATAGAATTTTTTCTTGATTTAGAGGCACAGGAGGAAGCAAGACTGAAAGGAGGAGTTCCTGAGCTCAGATTTAGGTAGATCAACATCAAAGAAACAATTTTCGTTGTGGGATCCACATCATAAAGCTCAAATTGACAGAGGCTGAGCTCATGAAGAAGAGCCATTTTAAGTGTGATTTCTGCTGCTGAAGGAAGTGACTGTATAGTGTTTGTAGCTCAGTACAAACATCTTGTCAAATGGTCTTTAAACAATCAAGGTCACGGTGCAGCAGGTTTTAGCTGTGGGTGATACTCCACATACATGCCATGGGGCTGTGAGATGCAGAATAGCAAACTAACAAGTTATATTAAATATTCAGACATGAGGATCTAACCAAGAGCCCACTGACATTAACTAACTTCACTGGTCTTTGTCTAAAATTCTATGAGAGCTGATGTGCCTTTCAGGCATGATTTTTAAAGGCCGTAGGATGTGTTTAACTCTCAGAAGTTACACACGAGTCTGAAAATGCTGCCTATTTCCATGCTTTCAGACCAATCTAATATTTGTAGTTTCTCTGTGTTCACGCTGTGTGAGCTTCAAGGTACAACAGCACGATGACTGGCCTGTAGTCAGTCCCAGGAAGGGGCCCGGGGAGGCTGTGCACGGCCATGGTGGAGGCTTGCTCAGCAGTGATGGAAAGGCTTAGGCCTGAGCTTCCCTTCAGAACCTTCTCCTGATGTTGCTTCTGGCTCTGAGAGTCTCATTCAGAATTCCCAGAAAATGGGCATTTCCCCAAAGGAAGGATGAGAACACTCATGGATTTAAAAGCAATCTTTCAAACAGATTGCAGAAAGAAGAAAGTCTCTTGCCACAATGGGAGGCCTCCTTGGTGTGCTTCCAAGTTCCTTATACATCTCTTTCTTTCATCAACAGCTGCATTTGACATGACAAAACTGGCTTCACCACAATGATTAAATCTTATTTCTGATTTGATAAAAAGCAGAGCAACTACAGGTGAAGCTACTATTTCTGTGGGTAAACAGCAGTACGTAGGTATGTCCAGCAGATGCCTGATGCAACAGGAAATAATTGTTCTTCTCCTGCTATCTTGATCATTCCCATTTTTATGTACAGACTCATACTTCTGTGAAAAAGCTTTCATAATACTTTCCAGATGTCTCCTTCCCTTTAAAATACTTTGAAACCGAATTTTTTCTCTGCCTTGTGTTATACAAAGAGTGTCTCAAATTTGTTAGCAAGTTTGTTCAGATCATAAAATTCCAGTATTCCATAGTTCAGTAGGAAGATAATGCTAAATATTGATGGTTAGTAACTAGTCCTTTTCTTCTTAAAGAGAGAACTTTTTGAACCATGTAAGAAAGCTAATAAGAGTTAATTGCATATATGCCATACACTCAGAGAAGGCTGCAGAGGGAAAGATCTCTGCAAAACAAGAGCAGATATAGTTTGACCATAGTGTATCACTTTCTGACTTTGCTAAATACCTTTACAAAGGATAAAGAAAATGGTTTTTATCAATATACAACCTTTCATCTTTTAGCATCACATATTCTGCTGGCATAAGATGATACAGATATATTAACAATCAGGTATTTCAAGATCTTAAAAAGTCTGACAGGAGAGAAAATCCCTCGTCCTTCTTTAAGCAATACTTTTATGTGAACAGAAACCCAGTACAGTATACTTGATTGCTGAAACAGTACCTGTCAGCAAGAAGAAAATCCAGCTTTAGGAATTGATCATGGTTTAGACAGAGATTGTATTCTGTGCACAGAAGTAACATAGGGCTATGCATAAAATTATCTAAAAATAACAAACATAAGAGCAGCGTGTAGGCATAAATAATTATTTTCCTTGTACATCAGTCCATACATTTTTTGCCATGAAGAGTTAATTTACTGCTGAAAGACTCTAGGAGATAAAGAATGGTACTGAAACAGGCAGTATTTTAAATATTTGTGCTTGTCACATATGCCTACTGTCCTCAAAATCTAAGAATAAAATCAGTCGAAGTCAGTTGAGAGAAAGAATATTTACTCTTCCATTCATTCTCAGTTCTAGCTTACACAGTTTGTAGTAAGTTGCTTTCTGCTTGTGACACTCAATAAGTCTGTTTGGAAATGTTCTGGCTCCTCTTTGAGCTCCTGAGCATAAACCATACAGAATCCCTATATCTTCCCTCATTCCTGAGAGGGAAAGGTACTGTGCCCTTCTGTTCCTTCCTTCACTTCTTCCTCGTTTACATAAGACAAAGACTTTAGTGACTATGACCTGACTCAGATGAAATACATGCCTTTGGACTCCATCATGCCTCTGTGGACTTGGAGTAAATTAGTTATTTCCTAAGTAACTCATTTCATTGGAAAAGGGTGAGTAACTTTCCACTGTTACTTGGGAACTCAAAGAAAGACAAGCTAATACCTGCTTTTCTCTTTCTCTTCAGCTTCTGTATTATTTGCTGTAGACAACTCACATATGGTTATTTTTATTTATTCCCAGGACACTTTGATTTTAAAAATGTGGCTTTTCTTTAGCTCAGTGAGTCACAAAAGAATGTGAGAAACTCATGGATGAAAAACCAGTCACCACTGGAAAACTTACATAAAAAGAGATATTGTGCAGAATGAATAAAAGTATCATGATGAACTCATGTCTGTTGGAACTGGTGGTGACTTGCTGTGTCATCCGATCTATTTTAATTTGTGTGCATTTGCAGTCACCTGCAAGTCTGGACTGTTTTCTCACCTGTAGTGATATAAATCGCAACTAGTGATTCTTGCAGTGCAGCATTAATTTGCATTTTAATTCTTTCATTTTCAGATATTGCATAGCTAATCATAATTACATACGTTGTCCAGCCCTAAGCAAATCTTTTCTTATTTAGTGTATGTATCAAGCAGTTCCAGAAGAGCTGTCACATAACTTTTCTCTTGTGGGACTGCATATATTTTGAGTAAGAAATGCTGCCCGATTTATGAAAGGCTGTGGATTCCTCTGAGCTGCAACATGGTCACACTGGGAGATATGTTAATAAACATGTGCAAGTAGATAATCAGATGTGAACACAATACTCTCCATTAATGAAATATGATCCATAATGAATCTTGCATGGGAGTTCTAATAACTACCTTTAGGTTAAAGTGCTCAGATGTCACAGTATAACAATATCTGTCTTAGATGTGTATCATTACAACAAAGTAATTAAAGGTTACTTAGCTGTTAAATGGTTACCTTGGAGGAATCCTTCAGTAATGTGTCTTCAAACATGCCTTCACAATTAAATTAATTAAGCAAATTAAATATTTGCCTTGTAGTAATCTATTTTATGTGCAGAGTATCTGGTGGCTACAAATGTAGAATATGATTGGTGGTAGAAGGCTGAGGACTTGAAGATGTGTCCATTTGTTTTTAAACATAAACCAATCAAGTAGTACTGCTCGGGGTGAGGAATGTATTAAAATTCACTTGATCTTTTTCACTCCTCTGTGCTACGTAGAGTGAAAACCTGGTAACAAGTGACTAGAGTTTTGCTAACAGCTCGGCCTGACTCATCAGAAGGACGCTTTCAGAGATTGCTAGCTTGCTGCCTTCTTCTGTATTTAATATAAACCACACCGGGAAAATTGAGCAAGTAGCTTGATCTGGATATAAACAATTCTCATCACCCATTCAGGTGGGAATACGACATGAGTAACACCAGTGACAGAATGGAGCACTGCAGAAATGAGAGAAATTTATTTTTTCCTCATCATTTCTCTGCTGGATTGAAATCTCCTTTCACAGGTTTTGACCTAGAAAATAATTTCCTAGCGTTATGCAAACTGGCAGGGACAAATACACAGTATATAGATATAAGAAAGTAGATACAAGGAAGAAATTCTTCACCATGGGCGAGGTGAAGCACTGGCACAGGTTGCCCAAGGAGGCTGTGGATGCCCCATCCCTGGAGGTGTTCAAGGCCAGGTTGGATGGGGCTTTGAGCAACCTGATCTAGTGGGAGAGAGGTGTCCCTGCCCACAGCAGGGGAGTTGAAGCTAGATGATCTTCAAAGACTCTTCCAACCTTAACCCTTAACCATTCTGTATTCTGCTTCTTTCTTAGTTTAAAGAAAACCAGTCTACTAGATAAATAGTTCATTCACCTGCAACCTATTCATATGTAAGCAAGAAGGTGTAAAGTTCAGATCTCTGCTGTGCTCCTGAAACACTGGCCCTGCTCCAGGCAATGGCAATATTCACATACCTTAAGTTACCCTTATTTAAATGTTTTGCTTTATAATGCCCTTTGACAAAATGGAAAAAAAAAAAAGTAAGAAAAATCTGTCTCATGCTGCAGAAACCTTTGCTCACAACACAGCTAGGAAAGTATTGATGGAAGAAAATGAAAGATGAAGAATTCTTGATAGAAATCTGCCTTTTTGATGCTATACTTTTTTATCCCGGTGAGATAATTAACAGTGGTGGCACCATCTTATCAGTGATATGCAAAGCATATGCAACGCACGTTTTGGCTGAGGATGACACGAATGTTATGGGTTCTTCTCCAGTCCTCAGGCTTCTATGAGGCCAAGTAGTTTGGCTTTAATTGGTTTTACTCTCTGCTTTCTTAATCATGAAGTTTCAGTCATTGTCAGGTGAAAATGATCCCATGTCTCGGGGCCAAAAAAATCCTAGGTAAGCTAAGTAGTAGTAATGGAGCTATATGTCCACTGAATAAGCTTTAGATGCCCTTCAAGGACGCTCTGCGCACATGAGGACCAAGCCTATACTGAGTTATAACATACAGGTGTGAAAAAAGAAAAGAAAAAAAGTCTGGGATTCTCCAAGAACTGGTCAGTTTTCTGTACTGCAGCTTCTCAGATAATAGAGATTTTTTCTTCTTGGGCACAGTATATACTGATTGATTCAGTCTGATTCCAGATGTGGAAACAGCTTTTGAAGGGAGATTAGAGAAAAAAACCAAAACAAAACAGTCTGAGAGAGGAAGATTCTCTTCCAATGAGTTCTTTTGCCCTGGGGTATGATTTTTTATTTTTTTTAATTATGAACGGGTAAACATGTAATCAGAAAACAAATGGCATTGATTACTTTTTCAAAGCAGCAACTCTCTAATCATATCATTCTATACTTCCAGGTTGTTTGAAATACGGAACCAACATGAAACCTGAAAGCATTTTACCATTTGTAAAAATCAACATTACTCTCTGTAGCTAACATTTATTTACAAATTTGCAAAGGGTTTCATAAGGGATATGAATGCACATACGATACAAACCATGTGTCAAACAGCAGAAAACTGCAGAGCAATAGTGCTGTTGTTTTTTGCTTTACTTGATCCAAGTTTCATTTTCTGTTTGGCTAAGCATCAGTGGTCATGGAGGTGATATATCAACAATAGTCATGGTGGCATATTCAATTTAATTATAGCTGGTTGAGGCGCTTAATTTACTTTTTCTGAATAACAATTTATTTTATTCTGTTTTAACAAACCTTTCTGTTTATGCATTTCATCATCTTTTGTTATAAGAAACAGGGATCTGGTTTCACTACTCAAGTTGTGGGAGTAATGAAAGAGTGAGTCTTCATCCGCCTACTGCTGCTATAGCTAGGGCCTTTTCCTGGAGTACTTAGTGAAGAACTAATCCCTAAAGTCAGTAGAATTTAGTCTAGATCGTGAATTTCAATTCCTAACTAAAAAGCTGTGAAACTCATACCAGATTTAGGACATAGAAAGATTGGGCATCGTTTAACATGGAACAAGGCCACGAACTTCTTCCAACAGGCGTAATATAATAATAAATGACTCAGACACGAGTACAAGATTTATGTATTCTCTTAAAGATTGGTGGGGATAAATAGCACAGTAATGGGAAAAGTTGACTTTGTTTAACCTCTATCAAGAAAGGGAGCCAAAAAAGGAGAGTTTGGACAAAGCAGTGGAAGTTTTGATCATGGAAGAGCTCTCTGCATCACTTAAGCCTTGTCCATAAGCAAACTTGTGAATGTCTCGCTAAGGCAGTGCAAATCCCTGCACAGGCATTCCCGTTTCGGTCAAAGTAGTATTTCAGGTCTGGTTTGAGCTGTCTGAAAGTAACTAAAAATAAGCTGCTCTTAACTGAGCTCGCTGTGTTGACATGGAGCGCATGTGTTTACTGGAATCTCATTACACTCCAACACAGTGGTACAAGTCTGCAGATTAGTGCTTGCGCTGAAAAGGCTGTTTAGCCTTTCTAAGGATTTTGCAGGAAAGCAAGCTGGAATACAAGCCTTTTCTACTTGTCATTTGTAGGTTTGTGAATTTGGCTTTTATTTCTTTGTGCAAATGTGTTTTCATGCAGACACTGAAAAGCCATGACCCTCTGTAAAAAGGATTACCTTGAAGGGAGATAGTGAGACTACAGTATAAAGGATGTTTAATACAGAAATGCTAAATCTCTCTGTACAAAGATTATAGCACAATAAATTTTTTAACTCAAGGTACTTTCATGACATTATAAAAACAGTCGCATATCAGAACCACAAAATAAAAGTCTTAAAGAGAGTGCAAATAAAAAAAGAAGGAAAATATCTGTTATTTTTTTTAGAAGGATGATATAGAATCCCTTAAAAAATGTGATTTGTTTTAGCTGACATTGCATCAAGAAGTTTAGATAACACTTAATGACTTAGATATTATTTTTACAATCAGTATATTTCATGGGGTATTAAAGATAATAAATAAGGAAATACTTTAAAACAGATAATAGACAGTAAGAAAAGCTGGAGATTTCAGTTACTTAGAAGCTTGACTCGTACGAAGCAATGATTTCTCATGAACCACATTAGCCATTTGAGTAAGAGGAATCAAATCTATGTCCAAAATTATTCTTCTGGTGGAAATAAAATAAAAAGAACAGGAGTGTTTTTTCATCTTACACCTACAACATCTTTCTTATTTGTTTGTCTGTGTAGTAAGCAGTATGGGCAAAAACAAGTCCTAAAATCCTTCTAAAACTTCCCGAAGTAGTGAAAGTAATATCCTTTGGGGTTAACTGGGATTTAAATTACTGCAGGAGTTAAAGTGGAGAAAAAAAAAACACAAAAACTTTTTTCACTGGTGGCCTTCTAATTTTCAGTGGTCTTGAGCCAGGAGAATACCACTTTTTTAAGAGCTTTTATGGATTTAAGACCACATAGTTACATGTCGTGCCTTAACAGGAACCATAATTAAAAGTGGACTTAAGTGTTTTCTTTAGTCAGAAAAACAATTCTAATCTACTCTTGAAATTTTGCTACCTGAATTTGGATTCTCATGTTTACATACCTATCTATCAGAAGGTAAAGGCTTTAGACATTAAAGGCACCATATTTATGGGGACTTCGCTGGCTTAGTAACTTCAGTCTCATTTTCAATGCCATTGAAAGTAAGTATCTCTGAGTTTCTCTGAGGAGGATAAAGATAGAAGGATGTACACAGACAATAAAAACAAAATTTAAAAGAAAATATCTCCTCAATCTTTCCTGAGGCCTTGAATGGGAAAAATAAAAAAAAAAGGAAATTGAGTATTTTACCTCAGAATAAACATTGAAATTGTTCATAATAATATGTAATAATTTCTAACAGACTTCAGACTTTTCAGATGCTTCTGAGAATTTCTAGGAAATGCTTATTTCAAATGAGCATACCTTATTTCAAAATTTCAAATGTTGGTCAATTCAAAATTTTAGGTACTACAAGCCAAATTAATTACTGACAAAATTGATGTATATTAACTACATCATAGTGTAAATGGGTTTTCTCGTTTTCCAACCATGTTCTAGAAAGTGACTTTTTTTTGAATCTTCCACCTGAAAACAAACAAACAAACAAACAAAGATTTGTTTAAGTAGTCAAATATCCACAATGAATAGTTCAAGCTTCCCTACCTGCTTTTTTTTTCTTTTGGGACTACTACTTCTAAATCACTTGGATTCCTCCAGGCTGAGAAGACTGAAGTAATTTTTTTTTAGAGTGTGATAAACTGCAACAAAATTCACCCAAAGACTTCCTGCAGAGCAGAAGCAGTGTTGTAATAGAAGGCAGTATGTTAAGCAAGGAAATAAAGGTTGAATATGAAGGTTAGTGCCTGCTGTAGGGAGGATTTTAAACGTACTAACTGTCTAATAAGAGTTGAGAGGAGGAGATCTACAAAAATAAGCATGAACAACCACCACTATCATTTCATAGATGAAGGAATGAAAGAATGCTGAATTTAGTTGCAATAGATCAATTTTCAAAATACTTTATTAAAAAGAGGTTGCAAAACTTTTTCAAGAGATTTCAGTGAACAATTGGAGACAAAGGGAAAGAATCTGGGAGCTGCATATTTGTTTTCGAAGCTGCTTTTAAAGCTACACTGTGATCACTGGCTACTTTCTGATTTCTGTAAAGCTGGGATTAGCCTTTATGTGCTGATCTGTTAAATTTGAGCATTAATTACCTGTACATTTAAGTGCATAGCAAGCTACTTCTATAAAAAGTAGTCTCAGAATCCGTTTCAGAAGGAACTTAAGCAAATTATTTTGTTGTTTTCAGGGAGGTTACTCGTATGTGTGAAGTAAAACCAAATCTGAAATCTTTCTGCATTTAGATGCTTCGAAGAGACAAACTGGTTTTCCAGTTTCAGGGGTTCTCCATAGGCAGCACCACAGACAGGACACTCTGAAGGGGAAAAGAAGAGAGCTTTGGGGGGTTTTATAGTGCCAGGGAACATTTGGTCATGGAATGGAAAAAAAAAAGACAGTGAGAAAGGTCAATAGATGCTAACAGGGAAGGATGTTGGAGGATCTGAGACTTTTAAGTATTTTATTTCTTCCTGGTATTATATAATTTACTCCCTCCAGACTTAGATTACAGCCTAATTTCAGAGTGCAGAAGTTATTTTACCTTATTTAAATCACCTGAAATATAGTTAGTTTTTATACTTATATATAGTTTTTCAGCCTTATCCTTGGTCAATGGAGACAATTATGCACCTTCAGAAACGGTGTCTACCTTTCACACCTATCACAATATCGAGGTGGTCGTGACCGTGAAATAAAAATAATAAAATAAAAGTTGGCAGTCGCTCAGAAGCAAAGCATTTCAGAAAAGTTTCTGGCTATCGATTTACATTTCTCTGAACTAGAAGGAATAAAATTATACAAATTGAATCCAAGAAGGGAACTCAGGAAGCAGTATGAAATTTCAGATACAATTTTAATTGTACAAATTTTGAGACAAATTATCATCCAGCTTAAAATAATCCACACAAGCCCTCAGAAAAAAAAAAAAAAAGCAAAAAAAACTCCCATGAATTTAGATATGCTACTAAACTTAAATTTTATTATTCAAAATCTTACCATACAATTCTGCTGGAAGTATTTGTTGGCTTTCCTTAGACATTTTACTGTAGGAAAGCAGATCAAATCCTCATGCTAAAAATTATAGAAAAGGCTAAAAACTAATGTGAAGGCAGAGTAGAGGTGGTAGAAATGTAAGAGTGCAGCAGAAAGAAAAAGCATCTGGGCATCGTAAGATAGAGCAAGTCAGGTCTATTTTACATCCTGGTCTGGTAATTTCATTTTCTGTTTGCAGCATAAACCTTATTAATTTTCTACCAGGAATCTTCTACTTCCCTTTAGCTGCTCTACAAAGGAACGTATCCTCACTGTGATACAATTTGTAAAAAGTGGGGTTTTGACTTTTTATATTAGTTAAGAAGATTAATGATGCAGAATTTAAAGGCTGTTACCAAAATTTGATGAAACTACTTTAAAATGAATGACATTTAAGATAGAAAGAGGCTTCTGAATACTAGGAGACAAAATCCAGACAGCAGGAAAATAAGGTTAAACTATTCTATCTGAAGCCATTTCACAAAAAGAAGAGGAAGCGTGTGACATATGGTATCGAGTGAGGCACTTGAAGTTGAGTCTAAAAATATTTAAAAAGACAGCTGTAAGTTTGCATGATTAAAAAGGGAGAGGAAGGATATTATGATACATCAAGAAACAAGGAAGAGTTATGAAACCAGAGGTGGACTGGTTGGATGTTTGTTTGCTTTTCTTATCCAGTGGTTTCTAATGTTTTTATTCAATTTATCTTCAAATTCAACCTCCACCTCTATCTTCCGTTCTGTTTCTCCCAGTGACATCAGTGCTGGCTATTAACACAAAAACTGGGTGGATTTTTGAATCTTGAAACCAAATCAAAGAACAATTTAAAAAATGTATCAGTTCTTCTTCCCTCCAATATGTTTAAACAGATTAGATTATTTTAATAAGTGTTGGATGTGATGGGAACATTTTAGAATAATATTGCCACAGGAATCTCCACTGGCTGTATACAAATCACAAAAGCCAGTTAAAAAAAACCAAAACAATCTAAGCTTTTCTCTGTGAAATTTTGTGGTGTGTATTATCTGATCTTTATTCTAAGTTAAATGACCTTTTTCTTTCTAATTTTTGTTTGCATGGTTGTTTAGCTAGTTCACGTTAACTTGCTTTAGAGCTGGAAATCTGTGAGAGGGATTTTTTTGTTTCCATTGTTAGTTCTTGTAAAACTCAAGTGAATAAAACCCAAGTAGCTACTTGCATGTGGCAGTTTGTCTGTGCGTTGGGAACCCAGTGGAGATATTCCTTGGGAATCACAGGGAGACTAGAGGCTGACTGGGCACAAAGGCTGATGCAGTCTCCCCATCACAAGCACTCCTTACCAGTTTTCCTTGGCACGTTGTGCATAGCTTTGCATGTGCTGAGTAAGCGCGGTTGCCATCAGCTTTACTAGGATGTGAGGCAGGGCTATATACTTTTGTTTATGGCACTGGACGGGGCTCAGGAACTAGAACATTAGCTTTTTGCTTTGGCATAGATTTCCTGGCTAAATTACCTAATTTCTCTCTGCCTCATTTCATAAGAACAGTCAAATCTGTTCAAACCAAAGGCTCTTTTAGCCCAGTGTATTGGTTCTCACAAGGGCCCATAATGGATGCCAGTGGAAGAGAATAAGGCGGCGAGCATGAGGCAGCGACTAGTGGTATAGTTAGTCTCCCAGGCTCCAGCGCTTGTTGTTCAGGGATTTCCTGAGCCAGGGATGGAATCTCTGCGTTTAATGCTTTTCAGTGTCTTGGGTTTGATGAATTAGTACTGGCATTGCTTGAGCTCATACATCTTTTAAGTATCCACAAGATCCCATGCTCTACAAATTGTAACATGTGAAGAACAACTCTTTATTTTGTTGTAAACCTTCTACCTGCCAGTTTCTCACTTTAGAACAACTGACAACAGTCTTCTTTTCTTCATGTCTCTTCCAGTGTGCCCTATGCTTTCTAAGTTAGAGGACTGTAACTTCATACAGTACTAAAGATGCAGGACGGCCATGCATTTATAAACACATAAAGATAGCGTTGGTTTTGTTCATTTCTTTCCTTGAAACTCTTAACATTAAATTTGCCTTTTTTGACTGTTACTGGGCCTCATTCGTAGAAAAAAAAAAAATTGTGACTTTTAAATCTTGTTTTAGATCTATATAATGAAGTTCCATAGTAGTGTTTGCAGAATTGCTTTCTGTGGAAAGATATAGCAGAAAACAGTGAATACAGCTTTACACAAAATTCCAGGAAGTCTATGAAGTAAATATACAAGTTGTTCTGGTTTATTCTAGGTGCCTTCAGTCAGTAGTATGAGATTTTTATCTCTAACATGGACTAATAAAATATTTTCAGTCAGAAATGTAGTTTTTAAATTCCTGTTTCTTTACAAAAAGTGATACTTCTTATAGTCTTTTGAGGCCTTAATTCAGTGGCCAGTGAAAGATGAGAGTGCTGTAGACTGGATGCATTGGCAAAAGAATAAAATGCCACTCCTGCAATTTGACTTCTATGCTACCACTAACACCTCCTGAAACAGGAAGACAGCTGAGATATTATATTTCATGTTCCATTTGTAAGTGTTAATTTTAATGCCTGCATACAAAAGAAAAGGAAAAGGAAAAGATACATGTAATTCCCACATTTTTTCTGTGTATCTCTAACTGTGCAGTATGGGAGAAGCGGACCTTGCTGGCCCTCCTGAGATGTTTCCTCCAAGGAAACTCCGGCGTCATTGCAGATGGTTGGTCACTTTTTCTACAAGGTCATACCTCTGAGTTCTTCCCTTTCTGCCAGACTTACATTTCGACAGGAACCAATTATAGTTGGCAATGTTTCGAGAACTGTCTCCTGTTTCTCAGGGGTCGGTAATCAGTGTTCAAATCTTAGGTAAACAAAGTTTCCTCCATAAAGATAAGCTCAGCTCAGCAGAGTTCAGAAGGTGCCTCAAACAGCACAAACACCTTCTCCTGTTGAAATGTTTACATCCAAGGTGATACAAAACTGAGCAGCTTTATCTTCCAGATGATCTGAGAAGATTTTAATAAATAAATACCAAGTCATCTGATTAGGATCAAATTTTCTGGATGCAGGGCGAACTTACAGTAAGGAAACACTCTAGTTGTAAAGCTAAGACAAGAAGCAACCCAGTGACTTAAAGATTGTGGATGTGCAAAAACCACATGAGTCCTTCTGATATTTATCCTGGTCTGGCACAAGCATCACTGAAAAGAGAACTCAGCTCATTGTCTAAATGTGCATTCACTTATGAGTAAAAAATTAAAAGGGTAATTTGGCACAGCAGGTGAGGTGATTAATATTTCAGGTGTTATTATGTTTGTGCATGTATGTGTTTGTGTGTAATTATACATTTCGAGAAATAACTAAATGCAGTTAAACATTTAACATTTATCCGCATAAATGCAAATGAAGCTTGCATTTCAGTCAGATATTCTAGAACAAGTAATCGGTATGGAGTAAGAACACACATGATTTTTCTTCTCAGTGTTTATTGCCATTTAATGATGACAAAAAGCAGAAGGGTGATGGTATGGATGCAGATTTAGAAGTCGTATATTCATCAGTTCAAACCTTTTAAATTGATGATGATAGAGAACAACTGTTTTAATTCATAGATGTTTGGAAGGATTTGCTGTGACCTCAAGTTAACATATAAACATGGCAAGGGATATGAGAAACTTTCCTCTGGTGTTCACTGAACTTCAGAAGAATCTTTCTTTGACTTCAGTGGGCTCCAGGTTGAACCTCTGAGAAGATGGACGTGAAGGTCTCAGAGATCACACCACACTGAGGATGGTATTGCCCTTGGTTGCAGTCTGTAGGGTTTATTGTTACAGTCCTTAACCGTCTCCTGAGCACAAAGACAATTCCTGCCTAACTCAGTTCATGGCCATAACCACTCCACACCGTGGCTGTGACGACATATGAACTAGTCTGAATGTCATCTTCATTTCTCAAAGAAAGTTGAATTACTTAGTAAGTGGGATTCCATTAAAGTTGGCTACAAAATGGTTGTCCCAGAAATCAAAAGAACTATTTCTTCCCTGTGTGAGGTTGGTGTGTTTGTCAGTTTGCTCGAGTTAACAAAGTTTATACTGTACAATACTGCACTACACTACACTACACTACACTACACTACACTACACTACACTACACTACACTACACTACATTATGATTTCACTGGGTAAAACAGCCAGGATTTTGAGCCAAAGTTCTATTAAATGAGAGGCAGCATTTCTTCTTCAAAAATATGACTATCAATAATTGAGTTATCTGGTTGGATGCTGATTAGCCCCACTGACACTATGCGTTCCTATTTATGAGTGTACATCTATAGACATATGCACCGACTGCATTACATATTCTTGCCAGTGTAACTGATTCTTCTGGGATATCCTCAGTGCTAGAAAAGCAGGCAAGATAGTGAATAAATAAGTGAATTTTAATGTATTTTTTTCAGTCACCCTGAATCAAAAACACTTAAATCCGTCTGTTTCTGTGTCAGCAAAGTTTTTCTTGCGCTGGGAAAAGAATATCAAACATTCTTGGCTTTTTTAATAAAAAAGCCCAACCTATATGAGAAAAGCCTTGCTCTTAAACACAGTGCCACAAGGAATAATTACAACTTGTCTCAGACAGAGGTTAAAATTATTTCTACTGTTAGCTATGTCTCCATGTGCACAATAGAATTTAGCTTTTCAAATGTATTGTTCTCTAATGCAACACCAGTTATTAACATGTTGAAGATATTATTTTTTGCTAATGAAGAAAAATAAAATGAGGCTGCAGAAAGGCTGGGTGGTGTCACACTTGAAAGCAAGTGGAGGGAACAAAGACAAAAGAGAAGTGCTTATTGCAGAGATTGCGAATCTAAGCTTTGCCCCAGGAAAAAATAAATTTGCCCAAAGGGCCAGAATTTCAGCTTCTGTATTCCAGACCTTCTTTGTGGTTTGTTTTATTTTTTAAGTTTGAATAGGTACCAAACACTGAGCTAGACCTGACCCTTTACAGGCTCCTCTGCGTGAAATATTGCAGGTAGATTGCAGTATCTTGGAGAAAAAAGCAAACCTTAACAGTTGTTATAGTAGTTGCTCTGAGTGTAATTCTCTGTCACTTCTTTATTACTTACACAATTTCCCTGAAAGCATGCTCTCTAGGACTTATTATAAGAAAAAAGAATACATAATATTTTTTTTAGCTTGGTCTTTATTCTGTCACTCATTTAGAGTTAGATTTTGGAAGACTAATTAGTTAGGACACATGCTCATATTAGAGAATATTCTATGCTAAGAATTAAAAAGCAGATAGGCTAACAATCAAGGGAGACATATGCCTTCATTTTCAGAAGTGACTTAACAAATTCCAGTGTCAGAATTTTAAATTGCCCAGGAAGGTATTTGGTGAAAATTGCAAGGCTTGAATTGGGTACCCAACTCAGGAGCATGCAAAATCAATTGGGAAAGCAGAAAATCTTGGCCATATGCTGATATGTTAACTCCTTTCTATATGTTGCTTCCCTCCAATTTGCAGTCGTTTTTGTGTTGTAAATAAGATACCCTTGACTCAGACATGAAAGTTCCCCGGGAAAACTGGAGAACCTTTCTCTTGTTAAGCAGCACCCAAATTATGGAAGCAATTTTACAAGCAATCCCCCGGGGGAAACATTTTCGTTCTCATCAGGAAGGCTCTTGAATAAAATAACACCTTTGCTAACTTCATTTATTTACAACGGGACACAAGACTGAGACTGGGTTAGATTTATTGCCATTACATCACTGATGCTCAGTAATTCATAAAACATTGCGTCTAGGAGTTAACACTGCTGCTATTTCCTCAGATGCCTGACCTCACCACAGTCTAATAATATACAGGAAATCCAGAAGACAAAGGGGGAAAGCAGTGGTCTTGAATACTAAAAATAACCATGGAAAACTACTACAATTGTGTAATAGAGTATGGCCCAATAATTTGTTTAACATAATAGTAGAATCTGCTAAAGCAATTTGAATTTGTTCCAAATGTTTTGAGTGGAAAATATGCTGAGGGTAAGAACACTTAAGGAATTGAGACTTTTAGATTATGTAGTTCAGTTACGTGTACTGATTTTAGGTTTGTATATCTTATTGCTTACATATGCAGACCACTTAATAAATTGACTAGAATAGACAGTCATTGCATGGCAGTTATATTTCCAGAGGACATCCTGTATGATCCAGACGGTGATCTTGGGTGATGTATTACACTTGACAACCCAGAAAGTTGCAATACAAAGGCTTTCTAAATCTCAGTGTCCTCTGAGAATTGTTCAATATCCTTGATACTATCTGGTGTCTGGTGTGCCATTGGGATGACGTTTTTGGTGTCTTTACTAATCAGTCAAGGTGAACATGTCATTCATGTCAACTGTGTGTTTGTGGTTTTTTTCCTCATCACTCTAAGTTTACAAATTTTTCTGAAGGAATAAATAATATGATGACACTATCGTGGAATTTCTTAATATTTGTCATGCCTGCTCCTTTATTTGTGTTAGAACATTTTTTTATTCAAAATATAAATTTAGGCAGTGCTTTAAAATTGGTGCAAATAGGTACATGTCATCATTAGGTAAATACACAAAGAACAAGAATCAAACAAAAACTGTTGCATGAAAGTCTGATAAATCTGTTGTCTTTAGCCGGTTAAGTATTGCAAAATCAAGTTCAGAAACATAAACTTCTTTTTTAACATCTGCTTCATTTGACTGTGCCTGCCCTCCTTTTATTTAAATATGTTGCACTGTTATTTGAAAGAGGCTATTCCTCATACAAATACCAGTATTAGTATGCAATCTAGTATGTTCAGGTGTGAACAAGTCTTCACTATTTGACACTGACACTTGCTTTCCAATTGGAAGCAGAAGCACTTACAGATCAGGAATAATGAATAGATGGAACCAGCTGTACCTGGACAGCCCATTTGGTTGTGCTTTTTCCTGACATTAAATTCCTTGAACTGTAATTATATAGATACACTGGTAGGCACATAATAAGGTAGATAGACAGATATGAAGCATTTCTGCTTTTGAAAGGTTTAAGGTAAGTTAATAAATACTAATTGATTTAATTTCAGAAGAAAGCAGAGAAGTGTGGGACCTGACGTTTGACTGCAGGAGAGCTATTGAGCGGATGAGTTGTCCAAATTCATCTTAGTCTAGGGAGACAAATTTTCAAAACTTGTGCTTACCGGAGTTGTCTACAGCACCTTAAGTTATCTTCTGAACATCTTCAGCTAGGGAAACGTTCCAGCAGAAGTGACATATGGGGTTAAAAGGAGAAAGAGAAGTCAACAGCTCTATTCTGTTTTCATTGATCTACAAATGAAGCACAGAGCTGGATGTAATCTCAACAGCTCTTTTATCTTAGTATCAAAAATAAGATTTCCAGGTACCAAAATGTCAGTGAATATCTACGAGTGGCTCAGAAGAAAGAGCATTTCTTGAGTCTGAAAAAGAGGACACATTAATGCAGAGACTGACTGAGAGGTCTTGCAGTGATCAGGAAGCTGCCTCAGGGCAGGAACACGGAGGTGAGCAGATCTTCCTAGGAGCTGAGGATCAGCTTTACAGGTAAATGCTCTTCAGCAAAGTACCTTCTTCATCCCCTTTAACACAGCCCAGCAGCCCAGGAGAGTTTCAGTTCCAGGTCCTGCAGAAACTGGAAACTTTCCTTGGAAACACCATTTTACTAAAAATCTGTCACTTAGAGTGATTTCCCACAGGATTTTAAAACTGGTTTCCAATAATTCGATTCTGCTAAGCCTCAAGTTGGAAAAAAAAAAAGTGAACATAATAAATGTGTTGCAGAGCCCAATCTTCCCTAATGTGTGCAGGTAAAACCCCTATAGCATATGAAGCCTGAATACTAAAAGTCAGAAGCCCATTGTATGCATTTATTTTCTTTTTTTATTTCTTCTTATTTTTTAAATAATTAATGATTTAAAACAGTTACATTATTGCTTCAATCACTTTTCACCTATTTCCCCAATGGTTACCACTTGCCTCAATATTTATATTTGTTTTAATATTTGTATTTTTTGCATAATTTCTCACATTATATTTATTTGCACTTGCACTTTTTTAAAAATAAAGCATTCCATAGGGATGACTTTAATAAGTTTCTTATTAAAAGTTCCATAACAGCATGATTCCCAAACCTGAAACCAAAGTCCTCATATTTAACAGTTTTCATGACTCAATAGATTAAGTGTGAAATAGGAAATATAATAACAATAACAACATTGCCATATCCTGCACAGTTGTTCCACTTAAAATCATTCTTGAAAAATAACACAATTCATAAATAAATCATTTCTCATAGAGTGAAATGTATTTAAAAGACTCTGTGAAATATCCTTGATATAGTCATAAAATGTGTGCAGAAAAAGAAGTTATAATGGGCAAGTGGAAAATCAAAAAATTACTGAAACTGGTATATGGAAGGAGAGGAAAAAAAAAGAAAAAGGGAAAAAAAGGAAAACAGCAGCAAAACCATCAACATCTGTTTTCAAAGTCAGGTGTCTCCAATCAGCTGCCTTAGCAGTGCTCATTTCTGAAAGACTCTTAGCTCAGACCTAAATTCTTATGAAGCTTCCTCTGTGGTCAGCGAAGAGAGATTCCTGCCCTTGAGAACTGCAGTTCTGACCTGGTCTGACTGGTCGTTCAGAGGAACCTGTTGCTTTCTACTGGTTGTAACTAGGGTGGCAAATTTAGCCACCCCAATTAATACTTCGAGGTAGAGGGGATAAATCGAAACCTTAACAAGTCTGAAGGTTTTTCCTCTGAGCAGAGAGCGGGGCTTTTGCGTTTTTTCAAAAAACACAATATTCCAATGCCAGCAACTTCTGACTCAGTTTAAGAGACATTGTCATTGGTCTTTAAGTCCTCCAGATAGTTACCCCTTGGTGCGTTGTCATATTCTGCTCTGGCACTCCACTCTAGCGGTCTTTTGGGGTTATTTTTTTTCTTGGCATTTGGAGTGGTAAGTTATTTTGTTGTTTTTTTTTTTCTCTTTAACTCATTTGTTGTATAAAATGCTTCATGGTAACACAACTGAGCCTGTGAAGACAGCAAGGGAAATGTTAACATCAGTAATGTTCACAACTGTGGACAACTACACATTTTTTTTTTTTTATTAAACAAGGGGTATGGTAGTTCTTAAGGCTTGTGGCATCCTGAATGTTTCAGGACTATCCTGTGTTTTTGTTTGTCAGCTTGTTGTGGAGACCAGCTAGACCTTGGAAGATGTGCTCTTTTATATTTATGGTTTGGCGGTTAGAAGAATAAGGTTATGAGTTATTACAACAGTCGCGGAGCATCACTGCTGCCATGTCTAAGTCTTCTATGTCTTATAGTTTAAACCAGCAATACCTTCTTAGTGCCTGTACACACTCCATCAACACAGCCTCATCAGACTCTTTGCTTGCACTGCATGGATTCATTACTGACCAGCAGTGGTTTTGCTGCATTAGACTCTGCAATTCTGAGATGATTTCTGTGTGAATTGCCAAAAAAGTTTCAGGAACAAAAAAGCACTCTTCAACTCAGCAGTCGGTGCTAGCCATTCTGGGAGGTTAGCTTTTCCCCACTAACCACACATTTTCTCAAAAGCCAGAAATGGGGAAAGTTGGGGGTTTTTACGTTTGGGGTTTTTTTACCAAAACAACTCGTGTATGTTTTTGTTTTTCATGTCCTTATTTTGTTGAGACAGTTCTGGATAGGCTACCTCCTCACAGAGATGCAAAAAATAGTTTAAAATGTTATCATATATGTAGGTCTATATAGACATATATGTAGGTGTACAGTTCGTATATATATGATTATTTGATATATATGATTCATATATGATATAAATATATGATTTATATATGATTTATATATTATGTATGATTATTTGGCCAGGCCCAAAGAGTTGTGGTCAATGGAGTTAAATCCAGTTGGCGGCAAGTCACGAGTGGTGTCCCTCAGGGCTCGGTGCTGGGACCGCTCCTGTTTAACATAATGACAACTAACTGTTGGCTCATGGTTTAACATATTCATCAACGATCTTGATGAGGGGATTGAGTGCACCCTCAGCAAGTTTGCAGATGACACCAAGCTGGGAGGGAGTGTTGATCTGCTGGAGGGTAGGAAGGCCCTACAGAGGGACCTGGACAGACTGTATGGATGAGCCCAGGCCAACTGCATGCAATTGAATAGAG
>NW_009716441.1:0-72146 GCF_000703405.1 Apaloderma vittatum
TTCTCAAGCCTATCAAGGTCCCTTTGGATGATATCCTTTCCCTCAAGTGAGTCCGTCCTTCTCATTTTAGCACTTCCTTCTCATTTTAGTAATTTGGATGATGAAAAAACCCAATAACCAGCTGAAAAACTAGCCTTTGGATGGAAGTGCTCACTCTGAATATGGCATTAGAACACAGAGAATCACACAATTTTATATAGAGTTTCTTTGTTTGTCATCATGCAGAAGAAGTTTTTCTGAACTATTTTAAGAACAATATTAAAAATGTTTGTTTCATTTTAATAAGGCAGAAGACAGAAATATATCTTTGCTAAGTTCTGTCTTAGTCTGCAGAATATAAAATGAGCTTACCTAAATTTAAATCTGGAAGAACCCATACTTCTTCTGTTGAAGTGCTTATTGCATGGGTGGCTGCCCTACCATTCTTGCTATGCAAGAAGGAGGGGCTGTGAAATTGATGTAACACCAAAACTAGCCAGGCAAGAATCTGTTAAATGCAGAAAGAAAAATACAGAGGAAATAGAGAGGGCGTAGCTACTTAACTTTTTGTAGCTTATTCAAAATCCAATTCAGAGTCCTACTTGGAATAAAGTAGTACATATGATCAGCTACTTATATTAACCAATACCTATCCCTTTGGCTTCCCTTCTAAAAGTAGAAAATAAGGTTTATAATGGTAACTGATTATAAGAAATCTAAGGTCGTATAACCTCTATTTTGCCAAGGAGAGGAGAGTCTTGAGCTGACATCCTGGGTGACTGTCTTCATATGCCCATTTGGCTGCCTCTTAAAGCAGCTGTTAACATGGCAAGGTATGCTTCCTTCCTACTTTGACAAACCAAGACTGGATGGTCTTTCACATGTTCTCCAGACAGACCTCTGAACAGGTTGCTGGTTTTCAGCAGGTGTCAGGGTGTTGACACTGCAAGTATCAACTGAAAGAAATACTGCTGTTGGGTGGCTGGGTGACAGATGAATTGCTTGAAAGTTATCATAGGTATGTTCATGCTGACCTGAGTGAGCTATTGTATACAAGTTACAGTTACAAAAATAATCTGGAGAACTTAAATGGCAAGTGGATATAAAAAAATGAGAGAGGTATTTTTATTAAAATTTAGGTGTTTCAGTTTCTATAAACTGCATCTATTAACAATAATTATATGTTTCCGTAGCTTGAAAGAATAATGACTGAAATATTATTTCTTCATAACACAGGAAACTGTAAAGTCCTTTGTAGGTCAGTTATGTTTGTGTTAGGGACAGGATGTTCAAGAGAAGTGAGTTTTGAGAGTGGTATAATCAGTGCTTGGTGCTGATGTCTTTGCAGCATGAATTTCAGTGGAATTGCTTCAGATTAGCGCTAGTCTGGCCCAGCAGAGTGAATGTCCATTTGTGTTTGGAGTGTGTGGGTTCAGGTCCTGGACTACTACTTCTGGCTTCATCCAAATGACATCCAGATTGTCTTCTCAAAGATTCCTCTGTGATTTGAGCCAAAGTGCAGTAAGTAATCCTTCCAAAGCGTCTTCCTGAATTAAAACACTGCTGTAGCTGTGTCCTTTAAGCCCCTATTGCTCCCATTCAATACAGTAACTCTATTCAGCCCAACACTAAAAAAACCCGTTAAGTGTGATCAAAGCCTGCCTAGGTACGTCTCAGCTAGCTTCAATTGCTCTGATTTGGTTACCAAAGCAAAGAAACTTGCTTACACAAGCACACCAGAACCCTCTGCACTTAAGGAATCTGGCTTTACTGAAATCAGTATCACTGTATCTTTACAGGTATTGGTACCCAGAGAACTGTCAGAGTACCTATATGAACTGCAATGAAAAATCTGCAGAGATAAAATAGCTTCACAGGTATAAGGAGCTGAAGTGCTTTATTTAACCCTGTAAAATGAAAAAATATGCATGTGTTTCTGTACCTTTGTGAATTAGTATCTAAAAGTCAAACTGAAGATGGCTCTTTGTGAGACTGCATTGCTGGAATCAGCTGTAGGATAGAATTCATACCTTGCACCACATGAAATAAAAACTCCTGAGGATCCTAGAAACTAGCTGTGAGATGAGCTCTCTAGGGAGCAAATAATCACCTCATTGACAGTACTGAGCTGTATTAATATGCACCAAAAGTGATGCTAGCAGTTTCTGGAGAGCAAATTATGGTATTTCTTTCTCCCACATCCTGCAGGAGTCTCTTCACTGACAAATAAAGTGGACCTTATTAAGCTGAGACATACCTCTTTGAACTAGACTTACTGTAGCACCCAGCCTGCACATATTTCAATTTACTCATGGGCAATATAAAAAATAGTTGCCTCTTTTTTTTTTTTTGTATGTGCTTTTTTTTTCTTTTATTCAGTAAAACTAAAATGAAGTACTCTACTTTGGACAAATCTAAAAACAGATAATTCTTGTAGCCTTTCTGGATCCTAGGGGTATATACTGCTTAGCTTTTGCTTAGCTTTAACTAGTCAGTAGGCTTTAAAGGAAATGTCCTATCATATATATCTATATACACACACACAAACAAAGTTCTCATTTTTTGCAGTTATGTTTTGGAAGGCTTTTGATTACCTTAGCTTTTTTTTTTTTTAATAGGAGAAAACATTCAACCTCACTGAGAAACCATGCATTTTCCAGATGTTCAATTCAACAAAGTGGTTGCTATTTTTTTAGGGCATAAGCTAAAGAAAACCTCAAGGCAAAATGCACAGAAACAAGCTGCTTTATAGTGGTGTGGTTTGGTGCTCACAAAGACTGAGCTTCTTCCTGTCAAGAACTTTTACATCACTTAGTGTTTTGTCTTGTTTCCATTAGCCCTTGACCTGACTTTAGGCTGAGATCAAACCAAAAGGAACGTCTGCAGAAATGCATTGCTGTGGATATTGACATGTGGAGTCAAAGCACAAAGGTGTGGTTAGAGAGAGAAAGTTAAGTATCTCAACTGCTTAGCAAACTCTGTTATTTTGTTGTAAATTTGGCAGGGAACAGACAAAAATGAGAACAAAGTCATTTGTTGGAAGGAAATTTGTAAATAAGCGAATACATGGCTTTCCTCAATTGCCTGTACCCATGTGCAGAGCTTGATGAACAAGAAACGCTTGGAGATCCATGCACTTCCATAAGCCTGTCAGAAGATCAAAATCATGAAGACTGGGTGCAATACTATGCACAGTTTAGACACCTTTATGAGTGGTTAGAGGCTAGCTAGGAAAATTAGGAAAAGAGGAAGAGAAGGTCTCTGTCACTGTGTTAGAGACCTCTCCCACGGTACCGCAAATATGTTTGCCAAGACTTTCTAATGAGTGATACTGGGGATAGTGTGCTAGGGGTATGCTACAGGCCACCTGACCAAGAGGAGAAGAGGATTTTGTGGCAGGTATTTCCTCCCCCCAGCTAAGCTGTTGCTAGACAGATTCCAGGGAATCCGCCTACCTGGGCTAGTCCAGACTTGTCTATGGAACCTGAGCTGGTCAGGACTCGGTTAAACCCAGGAAGTTGGCCAGCAGCCAATGAGAAGCCGAGATGGCTATGATTGACCACAGTCATCATTGGCGAGGTTTTAAAAGTGGGCTTTGCAGTGGCCATGTTGGAGTTACCTTGTGGCAGTGGCCTAAGGAGGTGTCCCCCTTGGTCTAGGGCATCCCTAGACAAGGTCGACCAGGTGAGCATGGGAACCCCCACCTGGTAAAGGTACCCCCTGGCAAGGTTAAAAGGGAGAACGGGAATCCCCCCTTTTATGGTACCTTAGTGAAAACAATTAAGACGGGAACCCCTGGCTTGATTGAGGTGAGTGTATGATAATCTGGATTATCATTCTTTTGTCAAGGGCTAGTGCGTGAGCTTGATCTTTGTCTCAACCGATATCGAACCTTTAAATTGGTGGGGAGCTTATATCATGTACATAAATTTAAATTTAACTATACGCGGGAATTAATTTTTTTTGGATATGGGCGCGCTCCTCACCTCCTTCTTTACAGATTTCTAAAAACAACTGGCAGAAAGTTGCTGCTTGTGCATCCTCATCTTTATTGGGGATTTTAACCATCCAGATATCTTCGGGAAGGGTAGCAATATGCAAGCAATTCAGGATTCTACTAGACTGCATATTGACTATTTCCCAGTGCAAATACTGGAGGAGTTAAAGAGTATAATGGTGTACATGACCTGCTGTTCACAGATGACTGAAGTCAGGGTCTGAAGGAAAGCTGGAAAGATACACAGCAGAGTCAGGACTCTTGCTTTCAGGAAAGCATGTATCCATCCATTTAGGCATTTTCATTGACCAAATTTCAATTTGTTAGGTAACATTCCCTCTGGAAGCTATCATGAAGGAAAAAAAGTGCATAAGAAAAATGGTTGTTTTTCAAAGGAAACTTGGTAAGAGCTCAGAAATGAACTCCTTTCCATTTGTGCAGGAAGACGAGAAATTTTGGCAGAACAGTTGCTTGGCGAGGCAGGGTGCTTCTGGATGAACTGAAATGCAAGAACATACAAGAAGTGGAAACTAAGCAACAAAGGAGGAATAAAAAAAAAATTGCTTGAGCATTTGGAGCAAAATCAGAAAGACCAAAGCCCAGCTGCAGATAAAAGTACTGAGGATCATAAGGGGTAACAGGGAGAATATGCTAGGACCAGTGGGATGTTCAGGGAAAATGTGGGTCCATTGATTAGTGTAGGAGGAACAGATGGCACAGAAAAGGCTGAATGACTCCACAAGCAAAATCTTCTGTACCAGCACAGGTGGAGTGGGGAGGGACAACATGGGATAGGGAAACAACAAGTTAGGGACTGCTTAGAGGGACTGAATGTATTCAAAACCCTGGACCAGATTAGATTCATGCAAAGGCATTGAAAGGGTTAAATGCAGTGATGCATTTAGATGAGGTTGCTGAATTTAGTTCTGCTAATGATTTTCTGGCTATAATGGCATTGCCAGGAATGCTTGGATTGACATTTACAAGGCTGATAGTCCACACCAGAACAAATAAATGGCCAATGGCAAAATATTAGGTAAGGTGTATAATTTAGATGAGGAGTTTCCAGAGAAAAAATAAGTGCATATTGCAGAATGCAAAAAGTAAATGCATCCCATGAAGCCATATATACTGCCAGAAAAACAAGGTGTTGCTTATTAACACCTAGCCCATTAGATTTGAAGGATGTGCCTTATGCTGAAAGTTGTCATGAGGACTGCAGCTCAAAGCTCTTTCATTAACTATCTCTTCACGAATAAAGTGTTTGGAATTTCTACCTTGGCCTTTCTAGAGACCAGCAAAAAGGCTTGCTGCTCTAACTAATTACTCATAAGAGATTATTCTTTTCTTTGTAAGGGAAATAGAATTATTTTTAGCACAAAGTAGAAGCATTTCTCTTAGTGAAATCATCACTGATATGATTTCACTGAGGCTTGATCTTAAAGTCCTTTTGACTCCTGTCTCCATATTAGTGTCTGAGATCTGTTTGAAAATCTAGACTATACTGCTAATGCACCCATTGAATTCAGTGGTGCAGGGTACATGTCTTATTTGTTTTATGGATTATCCAATCCTGTCTGACATATATCTTGTCAGGAGTGCTGAAATACCTCCAGCAGTGTGTTCACGAATTTTAAGTGAATGACCCACGATCAGCTGTTTGGTTTCACCACTCTTTTGGAGCTGTTGATCTAAATTAGTGCTGATGGATTTAGATTATGTAAACACCTGGGAATATTTGGAATAGAGCAAGAGCATTTATGCCTGAAGAAAAATATCTTCTATTCACTATTCATTAAAACAGTCAAAGAACATAAGAAAGAAAACAAAGTTGGGTAGTTGGCTCTTCGCACGCTGCAGATAGGGTGAAATTGGATTTCCTTAATTGCAGATGAAATTGTGTAATTAAAATCATTAGAAACACCATAAGAGTATTTGTCAAAGAGGCCATATTTGCTGGCTTTGTCTGTTAAACTCTATTTGCTAGGTTTCAGTTGGGACGGAAAATGAATACATTGTCATCTAAATAGTAGGCATGATGCTATTTCATTCTATCTCAATAATAAAGGATATATAAATTTGCTTTTAGGAGTACAGAGCATGTTCCATATCAGATAAAAATTTTACTGTAGGTGAAAGGTGAATGGCAGACTCCATAGGCAAGTTTCTGAAGCAAACCTCTCTATTTTTCTAATTTTTCTGAAAGTGAGTCCATGATGATCTTGAACACAGTAATGCCTGTAGTGTTTTCCCTTTTTTGTGCTGGGGGGAAAGAAGGGAGAGACAACAATGGGCTTATGAGAGAGTAAGAAGTAGAAGCAGAATAACTAAGCAGAGAAAGGCTTCTGAAGAAAAGTGTCAGTGTCTAAAAATGTAAAGCATCACTGAGGTGATAGGTGCCATTTTTCTCTGCCCTTTCTCCCTCTCACTTTTTTCCCTCCATGTTTCAGTTTATCCTTCATATTCCCATCTGTTCTTTCTGCTTCTCCTTTGCTTCCTGCTGTGTGCCTTCCCTTGCTGTGTTCAGAGCACTGCACAAAGAACAGTCTGTATTCGAGTTTATGATATTTACTTTAGGACTTCACACTCATCTTTTTACCTAAACTCCTACAGTGCTCACTGATGAGACTGATGTAGTACTAGACTCAAGGAATGGTATATTCGGTTTAAAAACATAGTCAGAGGAGTCCGCCTCTGTGTTACAACCTAAGATCTTGTATTTCCCTTCTAAACAGGCATACAAATTCACATTTCCTTTTTTCTAATACAGTTCTGTGACCATCAGGGAATTGTCCACAGTGTTCTCCTGGTTGTGTTGGTACTTCTGCTTTGTAGCTGCTCACTGAACTTAAGTGCTGCTTAAGTGTTGGTAAGCAGCCCAGAATGTGTGTATTTACAAGTTCCCCTTCCTGGTTCAAACATAGCTGTACAGATGTGTGACCCAGTAAAGAACAAAAGTCTATCCAGCAGCACTCTGAATCTAACATAGTATCACTTAAATATTTCTAATTAATCTGTAGCTAAAAATCATTGTGGCATTCCTAAAAAAACATTTAAGGACTGATCCTAAACACAGCAATTGAGCATCTTGAAGAGCTGTTGTTGCTTTTTGTGCAGCTTACAGAGCCTTTCAGCTGTTTCACAGAATAGGGTTAGGTCCTCCAGCCTGCTGCTTTTGAGGATAGTCAGTATTCCATTTTGTGAGCTGCTCAGCATCTTGATGGTACTTGCATGTGAATTGCTCAGGATCTTGATAGATTTAATTATAGTTTCTTTTATTAAATTTGTGATACGTACAGTTAATGACTTACTAACTCTTAGTATAGAATATACATTATGCTTTTTGAAAATTTTTTTTTCTTTACTTGCCTTCCTGAAGAACCAATGATACAACTTCTCCTTTCTGAGATTTACCCATCATAAACAGAGCATTAGATAGGCAATCTGTACTAGGTTCATGTAACAGATTTATTAACGTGCACATACCTGACTGAGAAAAATGACAGTAGGAATATAAACACTTAGCTTATTTATTTTGGAGCACTAATGGTATGTTAACTTCAAGTATCAAGGACAGCATCAGGATGTTGAGTAGATTTTTTTGTGCCATTTACTCCTTTTGTGCCATTGCTCCTTTTTGATAGTGAGGTAATCTTGCTGCTTTATACAAAGCATGATATGAAGTCACAGCATCTCATTTGCCTGAGATGGATATTAAATAGAAGAGGATCCAGCTGATTGCATACATATCTACACAATTATGGTTTTATACAGACATACCTCTGTTTAGTGTCTAAGATTTTACAGTGTATCACGTAAGACATTTTTCTATATGATTAACAACTGGTAGAGAGCTCTCTGAAAGTGAAAAAGGGACACAATATTGAGGGGAGATATGAAAAATTAGACAAATAGGTAAAAGGAGGAGGGAGTGAATGAACGAGTGGGAAAAAAAGATGGGCAAAACCTGAAAGAGAAGAGATAAAGGAGGCAAGAGACAATAATAAGAAAATCACTTCAGGAACACAGCTACTGCTTCTGAGTTCAAAATTCAACAGGAAAAAGAAAGTATTTCAATAGCAGAATACACATGGAAGGGAAAAAGAGCTTGGAAAGAGAACAAGGGAGAATATTTTTTTTCCTCAGCTGGCTAATGTTCCCTAGAATATCTTATTATCCTCTGTACTGGCTTGAATGATTTTGCTTTATTTTATTTTGTTTATTTTGTTTATTGTTTCCTCTTCCCTGTGTAATGACTCTTAAATGAGCAGAACCTGTCAAAATGGAGGTGATGAGCAACCGAGAGAGATGACAACTGCCATGGGTCCTGCATGTACCCCACCCAGAAAGGGCTGGAAGAGAGGCTGAACACCTCTGAAATACCAGTCACCTGACGCCAATATGCAGTTGTATACAGAAGATCTTGGCCTTAGCAAGATTCGGTATAACCGGACTGCAGCTCACCTCAGCCCTAATGCCACTCTCTTCTTGCTTCTCATTCAGTAGCGACCATGGTATGTGGAGTGCCATGCCTGAGGGCTATTGTTTTCGGTATCATGTCAGTTAGATGATGCCATTTCTGGCTACTATGATGATGCAGCATGAAACTAAATGAAAGAAAGAAGCTGGGGGTGTTTTGAAGAACTGCGCGCAGATGGGATGCTGTAGAGAACTGGCATACAGGCTGGTATAAAGAGTTAATAGGTGTCGGAGTGCCAGGCGGTGAGAGAGACATTGAAACGCTATGCTTCCTGTGAAAGAAAAATCACATAAGCAATATTTAATTTAAGTGCTGCTGAACTCAGCAAATAAGTGTTCTACACATCACTTACCGTACTTTCAGATCTTTAATTCGCTGATATTTTCTGTACTCTCTTGACCTGCTGTAATAATGACTGCTTCACCTATCTGAGTGGCTGATTTGCTCCATGGGAAGAAAAAGCCAAGGAGAAATCTGAAGCTAGCTACTCAATACAGGACATTAAGATTCAGAATATTTTGGCTGCTGCAGCAAATTTACAGTTGTATTTCTATTTTTTTTATTACAGTGAGGTTGTGCAATGTGTCAAAAGATGAAAATAATCATAAAGACTCTACTGTATCATACTCTCTTATTAGTTCCTTTTTGCAGAGGACAAACTTATGAACAGATAAACTGAAGGTTAGGATAAAAATCACTCATTTCGAAGGAGATAACTTCAGAGAAATACTTCTTCACTAATTCTCTCTAGCTGTTCCTACTTTAACTTATAATGAAAGGATTAGATGACAAGTGTCACTAGCGTTATTTCTGATGAAAAGGGATTGCTAAAAAAATGATAGAAGTCTGGGCTGTGAATATCACATGAGAAAGGTTATCTATAGCATTGGTTGAACAGGGTACTTGCTTTTTTTTGTACTCTGACAACATAATTATAAATGCTTCTTGCTCCTTATACATGTCAGCTTTTTGCTTCTGCTACTAGTTTGTTAGGCAGTGTAGTATGCTACAAAATCCGTCATGGTCTTTCTTGACCTAAAAAGGTCTGAGAGTGGCTGATACAAAGTCATGTAAAATCAATGCATTTTCTTCCCAAGGGACGTTGCCATGCTTTGGCTAAAGCTCAAAAAAATATAAAAATTAGAGATTAACTTTTATTATGGGTATTTAAAATAAAAGTATAGGATACTTATTTTCTAGTTCAACCTCTAGCATGAGGAGGGACTGTTTAAAAGGGCATGTAGTGATAGGACTAGGGGAAATGGTTTTAAAATAGAGAAGGGTAGATTTAGGTTAGATATTAGGAAGAAGTTCTTTACCTTAAGGGTGGTGAGACATTGGGACAAGTTGCCCAGAGAGGTGAGCTAGAAACCCTGAAGGTAAGATTGGGCGGGTCTCTGAGGAACCTGATCTGGTTGAATGTCCCTGCTCACTGCACAGGGATTGGACTAGATGATCTTTAAAGGTGCCTTCCACCCCAACATGTTCTATGATTCTATGAATTCTTGTTGCTTCAGTTTATCCAGTTCTGTTTGACAAATGACACAGAGTTGCATAGCTAGTGCAATTGAATGGTTGGGAAGATAATCATGGATCTTGGGTGAAACATGCAGTACAGATATTGTTGTTGTTGTTGTTGCTGCTGCTGCTGCTGCTGGTTATTATTATATTGTTGTTTTGTTGTTGTTGTTGTTGTTGTGGTTTTTGTTGCATTTTCCCTCCCAACTTTTTAATATTATTTTAAAAGTTTTATTAATTCTGTTTGGTAGAAATAAGAAACCATTCACAACTGGTAACAGCTTTTACAGGAAGTCTTGCTAGCTTGCCATTTTGTTAAAAAATGTTTGGTGTGGGTTTTTTTTGTAGCTTTATCATTCATTTAATATGATCCATTCTAGTCTCTGCACTTGAGGTTCCTGCATGATTAATTCTATAATATTAAAAATGTGATGAAATGCAAACTTTATAAAATTGATGGATAATTATGTTTCTTATGTTAGTCAGCGAAATGAATGATAAAAAAAAACCACTGTGGCCTGATCAAAACCATTAAAAAATTTAAAATGTGGCCCTCAGAATCAGGTTAGAATTATATTGAAAATAATTGTTATCTTGCTTTATAAGCTTTCTGATGTGTCCTATCTCTTGCAGGGCTTTTCTCTTGAAGAATGTTAAGCACGTATTTGTAGTTAATTTGCTGATACTATGCGCATGAGTTATTACTTTTTCTTAACTTCAGATTGTGCAGTTCATTCTTTTCATTCCTAAAAGGATAAAGGCTGGGATTTTCCAAAGTAGCTTAGAGAATTTAGGGCTAAATTTTAAGAGGTGCCTGAAGATTCAGATAGATGCCAAAGGGGATTTTTCGGAAGGATTCAGCTTTATATTAGAAGAAATAGAGGTGAGTATTGAAATTGTTGAAACTCATACTGGGTTTGTATTAGTAGCCTTTAAATTCCTACAGGTATTAAAATTGTCTTATTTGGCTATGTCTATTTTAGTAAGTAGTGCAACACAGTAGGAGCAGATTTTTAGAGCAAAATGATGCTGAGAAGCTGACATTTATGTTATTTAGGTTTTGGGAGTTTGTCTTAAAGAGCTCTGGTTTTGTTCCACAAACTAAATTCAGGTTAGCAGCTGGAGCACATTAAATATGTCACAGGATCCTAGAAGTATGGTTTGGAAAGAATGCTTGAAAGTCCTCTAGTCCAGTCTCCTTCTCAGTGAAGGACTGTTGTCAGCAGGCTCAGCAATGTTTCTTTTTTTAGCCAAATATCAAAACCTGCTGGGACTGGAGGCTCCACATTCTCTCTTCAAGAAAGACATTGAGGTGCTGGAGTGGGTCCAGAGGAGAGCAACAAGGCTGGGGAAGAGACTAGAGGGAAGGTCCTATGAGGAGAGGCTGAGGGAGCTGGGGGTGTTTAGCCTGGAGGAGACTCGGGGGGGACCTTATCACTCTCTACAACTACCTGAAGGGAGGGTGTAGTCAGGTGAGGGTCAGGCTCTTCTCCCAGGCAACCAGTGGCAGGATGAGAGGGCACGGCCTGAAACTGCCTCAGGGAAGGTTTAGGTTGGATCTCAGGAAGCACTTCCTCACAGAGAGGGTGATCAGGCACTGGGATGCACTGCCCAGGGAAGTGGTGGAGTCACCATCTCTGGAGGTGTTTAAGGAGAGGCTGGATGTAGCACTTAGTGCCATGGTCTTGCTGATGTGGTGGTGTTGAGTCACAAGCTGGACTTGATAATCTTGTTGCATCTTGTGTTTATTTCTACCTCTACCAGGAATATTTTCGCTCTATGTCTTGCTTCCTGACCAAGCTGTGAGTATTAGTATGGAAGCACGTGAAAGAGCCATGTGCTTTTGCACCCTTCTGCCATGCAGAATTTCTCCATATACCCCACTTTCTGACTTACCTCTGGGTTAGGCACCTAGTTCAAAGCTCTCTTCATTAGGTTACCACATCTGTCTCCTAGTGCACTCTGAAGAAAGTAAACAAAGCCTTACTGGTGACTCAGGTATGCATCCAGCTGTTCTGCCACATGGGTCTATTCCTCTCTGAGTCTTTCCCCTTAACCAGAAGGATGGAAGAGAACATCACTTTGACTTCTGTCTGCATTGCCTTTGCACCATTACCCCTAACAGCAAGAGGCAGTAGTCTGCCCTGGACGAGCCTCCAGATCTCCCATTCAGCAAGGATGCCTTGTGTTGTCTGTGAGTTCCTGGCATTTTAGTTGCTCCTGAAGCAATATGGATTAAGCCTGTCAGAAATCTTGTTGAGAGAAGGTTCTGGTTGGAAAATGTTAATTGAAAAAAATCAAATAAATTCAAAACGGGTATTCTGCGTGGATGTTATCAAACAGATATATTCTTGGGCATAGCTTTTGCCTTGATCCTCCTGTAGTCAGGTGGTATCTAAATTGCCTGCATAATTCTGATCCCTTTATTGTCCAACAAAACCATTCTCTGCCTTTATTCCCTGACATGCTTCAAAAACATTCCCTTTTCAGTCAGTCTAGATAGACACCTGTGAGATCTCTTAGAATCTTCTGTGGGAACACACTGAAAGGTCCAGTTGTTTCCAGCCTTGCTCTGTGTATTTTGACTGTTGGTTTAGATCTGTAAACAAAAGTAAAAGAATACAGTTGTTACCAGTAATCTGGAGACTTATTTATTGTGTACTTATTTATTGTGACATTAGATCACACATTAGACCTAATTTTCCAGGCTGTCAGCTTACTCCTTGGCTACGTTATTCTACCTTATACTACTATGAAGTAAAAGTTGCACTTTCTTTCTATGGATTAGTTGCCTTTTTTACAAGTTCCTCTCAGAGTTTGGTCCACATGTTTGAGTATTCATTGACTCGAAGAAATACAGCATGGCAGTGAAAAGTGCTTTCCCTTTCTGGAAGCTTTGCTGTTTTTTCCCCTGTCAAGCTTTACTTTTGGTTTTGTATGGTTTTGTCCTTAATTAGGGTCTTAATTACCTTCCCTGAAACCACAGTAAGTCTCATTGCTTTGTAATTCCCCTGATCTCCTGTGACTTCTTATTTTAAGTATAGATCGTGTTTTATGTGAACAGATTGTTATTCTCAAAAATGCTGTTGTAAAGCCTGTATTTTCCATCCTTGTCTATATAAACACTGCTTCAAACTTTATTTCATTCAGTTTTCAAGCCAATTCAGGTCTTGTATCCTGGAGAATCTCAGAAATATAGACTGTTTTTCTGTACCATGTTCTTCATAGTTGTTCTGTGCTTATTGGGAAAAAAAAAAGAATGAAGATACTTCATTCTTCCATTAGTACTGCTCCATCTATGGTCAGGAAACAATAAGCTATGAATAAACTATGAAAGTTCCAGGAAGAAAGTGAAGAGAAATAGTCAGCTGGGTCAAGTAACATTGGCCAGTGTGTGGAGGGCAGAGCCTTTGGTATGCCTTTACAAAAAGTGGCAGAATCTGCAAGGGTGTGTGGCAGGAGAGTGTTTACTGCTTTAAGGGTATCTGGTCAAGGACTTTTTCAGTGCAGCAAGGGATAATCAGGAAAGGAGGAAGCCATAAACAAGAAGATAGAGGGACACAAACCTGATGGACAAATGTCAAGGGAGGCAGGGATGGGAACAAAAGCTGGTCAGTCACACTAACTGATGAAGGCCTGTGAAAGTGTGAGAATGTTTATTCTGGTGAGATTATCTGGGGACCTGATCAGGGACCTTGTCAGCTGGGAATCCAAGGGAAAAGGGGGAAGCCAGAAACTGAAATAAATCAAGACACAGACCTGACAAAGCAAACATTGAGACAATGACAAGAAACAAACCTCGCCACTCACACTAATTGATAGGCTATCTAGAAACCACAGATGCCAGCATGGCCTTTGCAACCGGTAAAATTGTAAAGCAGGGGGACCTGGACCTGAAGGTGTGCAGGAATGGAGAGATCTGCAGAACCTGCCTCGTGCAAGGGAAGGGACCAGGAAGGAACAAATAGGTGCATTTACAGAACAGGGGGTAGAGGGGGCAGTACTCTTGTCTGACCCAGTCCTGCGCCTGATCACTGCAGTCTGTCCTATCTTGTTATGTCTTCTTATTATATCTTCTTACTATATCTTTTCTTAACTAACCTGCTGTGTAGCCTCACTCTCTATCCTATGTGTATGTATGTTGCAGGGACTAAGTGCCAGTTACTGGTGACATCTTTACTGTGTCACACTAGATATGTGTGACAAAACCCTACTCAAATGAGGGTAAATGTACTCTCCCTGTCCTAATCTCAGTCCTTGAGCCTTTTTAGTTGAAGGGACTGATGAAGGGACTTGAGGGAAAGTCCTGTGAGAAGAAGCTGAAGGAGCTGGGGTTGTTTACCCTGGAGAAGAGGAGACTCAGGGGAGACCTTATCAATCTCTACAACTGCCTGAAGTCAGGTGGGGGTCGGGCTCTTCTCCCGGGCAACCAGTGACAGGATGAGAGGGCACGGCCTGAAACTGCCTCAGGGAAGGTTTAGGTTGTATCTCAGGAAGCATTTCCTCACAGAGAGGGTGCTCAGGCATTGGGATGCACTGCCCAGGGAAGTGGTGGAGTCACCATCCCTGGAGATGTTTAAGGAGCGGCTCGATGTGGCACTTAGTGCTGTGATCTGGCCCATGTGGCCATATTGGGTCATAGGCTGGACTTGATGATCTCAGAGGTCTTTTTCAGCCTCAACAATTCTGTGATCCTGTGATTCTCTCTCCTCATTCCTGTGGGGCTGGGGGTGTGGGACAAATGACCGAGCAACTGCTAGTTCTTTGCTGCTGACCCAAGAAGCATGCTCAAACCATGACACCTTATAAATCCTTTTTAGAGCATTGTGGACTACGTGATTATAGTAGAAGGACCTCCCATAGGAATATGCATCTGAAGTCTTCTGCCTTTCCTTTCATTAAGTTACGATATACCTGTTGATCTGCATAGGGCAAGAGCCAAATAAACTACCATTAATATTGATCAGAAGATGAGTAAAAACAGCCCAGCACCACTGCCTGCTCCTTTATGCACTCAGGTGCCCAAAGCACTGTTGTGATTTGTCCTTTCAAAGCGGGAGCGCAGGCTAGAGGTCTTGACAGGCGTGGATTATAGTACTGGGTTGGCACAGTGTGGTAAAAAATGTAGAGAAGATGATATGGGAACGTGGGCTAGGGAGGTGAGAAGGGAGGAATATGGCTTTTTATGAACCAGAGTGGGTGACTGGGGGATGTAAAGGATGATGCATCTAGCTGACAGGCTGCAGTGAGAATAGAGGGAGACTGGGGGCAGTGAGTTGGATATGGAAGCTACTCTCAAGTGCAAAGGCTGAAAACTGCCTAAAAAAGCTCCAAATAAAAGGGACATCTAAAGCCATTGTATATGTGTTCTTAAGACACGTTTTAGGTGCTTTTCGAATCTTGCCCTTATGGCCAAATAGTTTTCAGCACATCACTGCAATTTTTTGATAAACATGATTTCTGGATAGAATGTCAAAATGTGAGGTTTGGAGATTGGAAAGCAAATGAGTGATGCTGTCTCTCATTCTCATGGTTGGAAACTGATCTGTTACTGGGACTATGAGAAAATGAAAGATCATGGAGCCAAGCTTTCTACCTGTGTAAATTATCCACCAATTTCAGTGGTTTGGCAGCTGATGCCTGTGGATGATGCAGAGATATCTCTTTTTATGTGTTGGTATGAGCTAATGAGCCATTTCTGTGGTCTGAGTGAAGTTAGGCCTATAGCTCTCTGCCTTTTATAATCTCTAATTTTTGTTCTACATTTCCCTTTTTAATGATCACTTATTCAGTGTGTGAACTCGTAGTTGGTTTATTTAAGAACAAAGAATGCAAATGTGATCATTCTAGCTATCAATATGCTACAAAATTAATAATTTCTAACAATTTGCTTGCTGGTGCATTGGAAATTACTGCATAATGACATCCACTTCAGGAAAATTAAGATTAAAAAAATAGGAATGAGATTGAGTGTTGGAGAAAGTGCCAGTAGCTCTCCAGTCTTATTTCGTTTTCCTATGATTTTATACAATAACATGTCTAATCTTTTTATAGATATCTTTAGAGCACACAAATCCCATATATTTCATGGTAACTGAACCAAGGCTAGAATTCTTTTCTAAATCCCGTCTCAGAGCATGATGCTGATTTTATTGAGATATTTTTTTAAGATTGCTCTTGTGAATTATTGGACTATAAAACAGAAGTATAGCACAATACGTCTTTTCCTGTTTATGAATTCTACAGATATGACACTATACGCATGACCTTGTTCAAATATTCCTATTGTAACAGCGAAAAGTAATCCAAATCACTAGGTATACATAAGAAATTGACCTGGCAGTCATAGCTGATTTCTTAGTATTTATTGTTTCTTTGTCAGATGAACACTTTATTCTAGGTTTTAAATCCCCTAGATGGCAGTACAGAATACAGTATTTAAATGTTTCATACAATGCTGTTAAATAGACGATGTTAAGTAATTTTTCTCTTGAAAAATAAACACTAATGAGCTGTTTAACAAAACAAAATAAAAGGCAACGATTTTGTTTAATACACGCAAAATAAGCTACATGCTTGGTGTCTTGGCATGTCCTTACACCTAAAAAGTGGAACGGTATGCTAGCCATGTGCCAGATCACATACAACACTTTCTGCTTGTGTGGTCCAGATGGTAGCTGTCAGTTGCAAATCCAGACTTGGGCCTCCAGGTCTGAATTGGAAAATAAGTGTGTTCAATCCAAAGGGATTAAAAATCAGAAAAGAAAACAAGCGCTGTTGTTTTGTATTAGAAAGATACTTGGCAATCGAAAGTGCTAAAAATGTGTATTGCAAGGAGTTGTTTGAGGCCAAGAAAGAGATTTTAACATTTTAATTGGCATTTAAATTTTATGCTATAGTTGCGGGTACCTCACATGCTGGACCTCATGGGAATCCTGATAGTTTGTATTACCCCTGAGCATTTCTTTTGCAGTTGGTATGTCATTGTCTGCAGATCACTGCAGTAAATACTGTACTGTACTGCTGAAAAGAGAGAAAAACATTGCCATCTGCAACTACAGCTTGCAAATTACAGCTTGCAATCGTCTGCTATTAAATAAAGACACTTTAACAATATTTTGGGTTTTAAATTAGCAATTTACATCACAAGACGCTGAAAATACTAGTCTTTTAATACTGCAATTTTCTTTCCTTTTAACCAGGCATCAACATGTATTGAATAAAAAAAAAGTGGTACAAACCAATGTTTACTTAAACAATAGCCACCGACAACAAGAGACACACAGATGGAAATCGAATAGCTTCTGTCTCACTGGGAGGTTTCATCTGAGGACCTTGATGGGGATGTGATTGGACTGCAGCACTCTAATTTACGTCATGGAGAATCTATCATGATGCCTTTTTTACTGCACTGCTGTGCCAAACCAGGTCTCCTATGAGAAACTGATCTCCAGCAGGGAGCAGGAAGGAAAGACTAGTTTGAAGGAGACGACAAAGCAGCAGCATTTCAGGTACTGAAAAAGCAGGTGTACCTGCAGTAGTCTGCTGTCCTATGGCCACAAGTAACCGCAATACCATGCCTTTGGTTTGGGGGTTTGTTTTTTGGGCTTTTTTTACATGTGCAGTGTGTATTGCCCTATAGGTTAAGGAAGGGACAGAATTGCATAATGTCTTGTTAGTAAATGGCCCCAGATGTCCTTTCCTAAATGTCACTACTTTGTTGCCACTGATAGAATGAAAGAGTGAAGTTGCTTGTTGCAATGAGCGCAGAGCTCGCTCTTTCACCCAGGGAATCCTAGTGTCAGCAAAATGCATGGAGAAATCCCTGGCAGAAAAAGCCATAGATGTAATGGAGAGTGCCAGCAAAGAATTCCATGATGCAAGCATAATTTTCTGTTAAATTCTGCCAGACGGGCAGCAAAGACCTATAAAAGTGCTTTCCCATTATAAATCTTACTGAATTTTTCCTCCCAGGGCTAATCATGTAATCACTAACTGGTGAAAGCTCCACGTGCTTCCTTTACCTTTGAGTACACACAAAGGTGTTTTACTTCCAGTCTGCCTGGACGTTTGGGGAAAGCAAATTCTTTATTATCGATCAGAAGGTAACTCTATTAAGGGAGGTAGCATAACATTCCTTGCAAAGTGCAGCGAGAGTCTGCTTGGACATCTGATAACGCACTGATTGTGCTAAGAGGTCCTTTACTTCCACGCACTTCTGGGGTGCTCCTAAACTGCATACTCATTTTCTTCCCAGTCAGCTTTCACAATATAATCTACATAGTCTTTTAGCCAGGAGCTAGGAATCCGTGGTTCTACTCCAGAATTGTCCCTGACTCATTTTCTCCTGACATCAACCAAGACACTTGGGCTATGTTTGAGTTGATCTGTGGGTGAATCACGTGACACTTGTCAGAGTCCTGATCTCTCAGCTCTCCTGATTCGCAGACAGCACACAGTGGCCGGAGCGCTCAGGGTACCCAGCTACAGGTGAGAGTATGAATAGAGAGCTAGTTGTGCATATGCACGTCCCTCAGTTGGGTAGATATGTAGATATGTCTCCTTTATTTCCTGCTTTCCCCCCCTCCCCCCCTTCTATATATCTTAATTATCTCATTCTAGCATGCTGGAGTCTGTTCTAGCCAGCAGTGTACTATTTGGACCCTCTGTAATATTCCCTACGTGCTGGCAGCAGCAGCAGTGAAATCTCTAGTAGAAAATTAGTAGCTGCCACTTACAGACTTACTGTCATCCCTGATACCTCTCATTTATTCTGTAAGCTCCTAGGTTCAGGTCTATATCTCACCATTTGTTGATGTAAGGTTTAGCATAATCTCAGCTGGGCTGTGTAGAGAGAGCTGTGATACAAATACTTTTCAGATTGTATCTTTTATTATTGGAAATGTAAATTATTATTAGTTAGGTAATTTTTTCTTAATCTTTTTTATTTTTTCTCCAGTAAGAAGAACTGTCACAACAGTAGAGTGTACGAATTTTCACAGTGGGGGGAAAAAAGGAGGAAAGAAATATTTTAATATAAAATTAATCTTACTGAAATGTAACCAGTTACATTAAAGACACATACCAGTCTCAGAATATTGTTATTTGTCAAAAGTTTTATGAAGTGCAGTTCCTTCATTGTATACCATTCTCAAGGTCCATGCTGAGTAGCTAACAAATTTCAGTCATGGTTCTAGCAAAATCACAACTATGGTAAGACCTACTTAGATTCTTACAGTGATTTACTAGCAGAAAGCATGAATGCAATTACTAACTTACCTTTCTAGACTTTTTAGTCTGATTAGCCATCTCTAATGCCATTTATCATTCTATATTGTTATGTCACTTAAGAACTGATGCCATACGTTCTGTTTAAGTATAAATTGGCTTGCATTTAATCTTACGAGTCCTGTTCAGATGGTTTCTATATCTAACTCAACTGTCTTTGCTGCTTCAGAAAGCACACCAGAGAGCACTGTTGTTGGCCTTTCATCAGGTGCTACTTATAGTGCCTTTTGTTGATAAGGATCAGTGGATAATGCATGGATTTTCATTTGTATGCTGATTATGGACACTTTTATTTCATTTTAAAAGGCTTCAAAGGGTTTCTTTAACTGACCATATACCCTGTCACTAAAGTATATCACTGAATTCACTCTTAACTTTCTATAACAAAATGCACACAATTTCCTGTAATGTATATGTGGTTTTAAAAGATGGAGATATAACATAAAACTACAGCTCATGTTTAGAACAAAATTACAACTGCTTATACCTTTGTTAATGAATGCTCAGTGTCTTCTGAACCACTATTTCTGTATAAAAGATATGTATATATTGCTTAAACTGTGGAATGTTATAAATTGAGGGAATAAAACCCAGGAGCCAATTTAGAATTTAAGTGATTAATAAAATTTATTAAATTTAGCAAGCGGCTGAGTAACCAAAACAGCGCTGGGCAGCGGGGAGCAGCTCTCACCAGGAGTGCTCATACCACAGCTGCACCCGTGCACGGGCAGATACCTTGGTTATATGCAAAGAAAGTTACATATTCATTAGATGCTGGTCAGCTGCTCCTCCTCTTGACACCTGCGCAGTGCCTCCTGGTGGTCTTGGGCAGGGGTCTTCAGGTATGAAGGCTGTAGGTCTTCCTCACGATAAACTTTTACCTTGGTTCAAAAACTAGTTGCTTGCAGCACATTTCTTAAGATATCTTTGTCCTCGAATTCCACAGGGGCTTTTCATCACCAGATGATCCTTTATCACTAGGTTCTTGTCAATTATTTTTTGTTTTTATATACTCTTACAGTGAGTCCATCCTGCTAGTCTTTGTTCTTTTGCAGCTGGTGCTAGATAGCTCCCCCTGTGTACAAGCCTGACCTTGGTGCTGGGGAAGATTATGTTTGCTTAACAGGATATTTGCTTCATTTCTAGCACAGCATAAAATTTGATGAACAAATTCCATATGCCTTCTATAACAGGAATAGTTGTAATTTTTATATATGCTTGTTAGGAGGCTGTGCTTGATGCTGAAGACTTCATATCGTTCTCAGCTTGAGTTAAATTTATCCTTTTCTTTTTCAAGTTCTGGCCATTATTTCCTGTTCTATTAGTAATATGAAAATTATCTGTGGACTGCTGAGAAAAGGGGAATAAAATGTGAATGTTTACATTTGCACACATGTAATACTTACTACACAGCTTTTGATAGGAACCTCCTGGGCTGGCTGGAGGCCAGTATGTTTCCTAACCTATCATAGAACAGCTGGAGGGCATGTGTAACTGCAAACTTGCCAAATTCAACATTTTTGGCTCATGGGAATTTGGCTCAGAGACAACATGGCAGTCCAAGACTACTTCGTAAAGAAGCATAATAGACATGATTTCTGTAATCCTGTCAAAGACATTATCACAGGCTGAAGAATGATTAAAATGATCAAAAAACAGAAAATCTTGATTAAATTATCTTCAAGATGAACTTAGTTTGATAGACGTTTCCCAGATCTTCAATTCTGATTTGGAGGATGAAGCAGAGGGAAAAAAACCCACCCAAACTTTAAAAGAGATTAAAAAGTTCAACAAAAAGACAAACATGCTGTATTCTGGAAAAGGATAGATTTTCATTTTTAAGTCTGTGATGGAGCAAGGATTTTGCTGATGCTAAACTTAAAACTAGTGGGCAGAAGACTGGATGTTCTCATCCCTGGTGACTCAGAAGCAGAACAGAACATGATTCTTCAAAAATTCTCGTGTTTTTAATTAGCTTGAATGTCTCTGTACAGGCAGTAATAAGATGAAGTAATGCCTTTCTCCTTTTGGTGTCTGCTGTGTGGATACTCTTCCGTGCAAACTTATAGAACGTGACCTTTTTAGTGTATGCTGCAGTTTAGAATGTAGTAGAAAAGGTAATTTTTTGAATAGTTTTCGAAAGGCATTGCTTTGGGAGTTCAGATTCTTGGCAAACTTCAGTGTGTGGAGACCAGTGTTATAGACACTTCAGAAATAATAATAATACATCTAGATTACACAGATATTGGCCCAAAGGGCCGAGTACTACTGCCAAACTCTAAAGTGAGAACAGAGCTGTACAGATTCCCCATGCAGCTTGTGTTTAATTTTGCAGGAGACATTGTTTTAATTTTTCTAATGAACCCCAATATAGAAATTATATCTCATCAGTACAGGAGTCCAAGAAATCTTGTGTATGTGCCAGAAAAAGGATCTTTTAAATATGACATAGTTTTACTCAGTAGTATAAATATCTACTGGAGCTTGGTTAGAAGATTGTGTTGTATGCTAGATTTTTACTACAGATTTTTATGACTGATAGCCTCTAAGAAACAGGTAGGGGTCCCAACAACCTTTCTTTGCTTGAAGATAATCTCATGTAAACTTCTGTTTCTACCTTTACTCTTCCTCAGAACTGGGCACTTGGCTCCCTGGATAGTAATTACAGGCCTGCCCCAGCCACCCAGGCTCCTACCTTTTCCATGATTCTATATGTTGCAGGCTAAAATTCATCTCACTGAAGGAACATTCTTGAGTTTGGAGCACTCTCCAGGGCCCATGTAGCCATAGCTGCAGCGTTGTCAAGACCTCTGCAGCTCCAAGGGGTCCAACCTCTTCCTGAGCAACACGTAAGTTGCCCAGAGTGACCAGAGCTTGTTTCTTGCCCCTTCAAAACAGTGCTGCTCTTTTCTTGATATACTAGCTTATGTGGTGGAGCACACGATCACTTGGGGATTAGGTCAAGATACATAGATGGACTCATTGACGGAAGGCAAACCCTGTATTTCCCATCTTTTGCTGTACACTACCTGGTGTTGAGGAATTTATCCTGCTGAAAAAATGAAAATAAAAAAGGTATCTCTGTGGTAGGAAACACTGGAGGTAAAAAAAAGTTTGACTCTGTTGCCTTGAACTGAGAAAATCCATCTGGGTTGAGATAGGCTTGAGATATTGTCCTTGACTGCAGGTTCATTTAAACTCAATGGCTCTCGAATGAAAATCAGAAGCAGTATTACTGCCATCTTCATCCCAGTTTGAGTGTGTTCCTTCCTCTCCCTTTGACATACTTGCAAAATGACCTCAGAAAGGGAAATGCTGTCCTGAGCTGTCAGCCTTGTTCTCTGGAGGAATTAAGATGTTTTGCCCCTTTTCTGTGAGGCCACCTGGAGCTTCCCTCTATGATGAGAGCTTGCCATCCCCTTGTACCTAGAAGGCCACACCTCTGGGCTACCCATCTCAGCCTTTGTGGGCCCGGAGTCATCAGTCACCTCTTGTCATGGCTGCCATTGAGTTCCTCAAAGTGACTGCTACACAGACCCCCTTTTCTAGACACCTTCTGCTTCCATGGTTTGAGCGCTTTCCATGTAACTCAGGATAGATGAGAACTGGGAATGTGACATCTGTTTAGCAACTTCAGTGGTACTCCTCCTCTACTCTGCATCATCCTGGAAATATCTCCATTAGTCCAGGGTAGGAGGAAAAATGTACAGGTCTCTTAAGTGCAGATATTGTGCTGGTATAAAGCTTGCACCTAAAGTGCCGAGGGGTATAAACCAACTAGAGGTATTGAAAGCAACAAAAATGTGGTAGCGTAATGCTCAACACAGGACACTTAGACTAGTCACAAAGCTCTTTTAGAGCAGACTTCAGTGCTTCTTCAAAGTGTCACATAGTGCCACATAGATACACTTTTAATGGGAAGTTATAAAAAAATATTCCACTTCTGCAGATTTCATATTTGGCAATTAGCTTTTCCTTGCCATTACCTGAACTGCTGCTAAGGCAGATGGCACTGTCTAGTTCCTGTCATCAACTGATGAACTTCATCTGTCTCCAAAAGATTCTATTTAAAGAGAGCTTCTGCAGGAAAAGAAAATGTGACCCTGTTGTGCCAGTGACAAAAATCAGTGTATTGGCTAATTGTCAGACAGACTAGCAATCATACAATGATGATGGGCAGCTGTGCATTACTGGAACTTAGCTACTGAGTATAGCCATTTCTTTTCCTAGTGGGAGGAAAATAAATATGCTGGTATGTGTTTTTCTTCAGAGTTAAAATGGCCTTGTCTATTAACAGGCCTTAATTTAATGGGACTTTGTTCCTTGTTCAGAATTAGTCCCACACTGATTTTGTGAACAGATATTCATTTTCTTCCAGAAAATGTTTGATTCCACATAACTTTCAAATCCTAAAACAATATAAAAAAATTATCCAGCTACACCTTTAGGATTGGCAGGGTCCTAAGGCATGAGAAGCAGAAGGTTAAGGCCATGAATTGCCTCCTCTTCTGGTTTTGGTGCTAGAATTAGTGTCTTTAACACAGTGGAGAGACTTCTTGGAGGTGAACAGTTTGACCTTTCTGCTGGAAATAGAGTGAGAAGTGATGTACAAACCACAGAACATGCATGGGGCCCTTCAGACTACCAATCTCCAGATGATTTGTGGCAGTGATCTCCAGATGTTTGTGGCAGTGAACAATCCTAATCCTATATGATGAGTTTTACTTAATAAAAAGCTTTTATTATCCACAGAGAATCTTACATTTTCAGTGGCAGGTGAGCAGCCTACACATCAGTATGCCAAATGAGAGGGAAGTAGTCCAAGGTTGTCGCTGTCAATGCTCAATAACTGATGAATGTAAGATCCCTCAGAACATTTTGCATCATACAAATAAATGATTTTTAAGATTATGTAATGCAAGTCTGGATACTTACATACTGTAGACTGTGTTCTTTAGAGTCAGAAATTGTTTGCGGACTTGAAAGACATTTCTCATCTGCATTATTGTTGTTTGCAGTAGTTAGAGCCAGAGGACTCACTCCCATTGTACTAGGCATTGCAGGAAAAATAATGAAAGACAGAGTTGTTTTTCTAAAGGACTTTTACTCCTGAGCTAGAAAATGCTTTCTAAGAGGCAGAAATATATTGAATGTGTTCATTGTATTTTCATGGAACAGATGTTTTTACCTCCTGCAGCTTAAATACTGCAAGAGTGGAGGTCAAAGTCCTTTCCAATATGCTTACAGAATCTCTACAAACTATTTAATGTGCAAATATATTACCCTAGATTTTCTTACAAAATGTGGGAGACAGATACCTTTGGCAATCGTGTGTATCTGCTGAACACCTAGTTAACACCATTTAATAAAGCTCTATAATTTGTTTTTATATTTAGTATTCTTTCTCTTGAATGGCACAGCTCAGCCATCATAAAGTTTGTGTGAAACACAAGTATATGATGTGGGACTGAACAGACTTTTCCCCTTTATCTACAAAATGTTTTATCACCTCTTCATCATTTTATATTTCCACAGTGACTCTAGGCTTTATGTGGGGTGAGACCCACTAGATATGTCTGTACTGCTCGTAAAGAGTTGTCCCTGAAGAGGTTTTGAATGCAGTGTGCTCTGTGTCCTGCTGGACTGAAACACAGATTTGAGTGCAAGCAGTGTGCCTAGCAGCATACAAACCTGTCTGGCAAACTTCCATGATTTGGAAGGCAGAAGCAGGCTGTGCATACAGGTTTGATTTCCATTTGGCCTGAGTGTCGTTTTGGAGGACAATTCTTAGGCAATTCCTGCCCCAAATTGCAAATTAGATTAGAGGCAACAGATTATTTCAGTTATTGAAGAGAATAGAAGTTTGTTTGTTTGGGTTTTTTTTTAAACTTCTATGATAAAGCTGAACCTGAAGGGAAAATTCCATTCTTATTTGAACTAAAGCCTTTGAAGAAAGATAATTTATTAGCAGGCAAATCTCCTTTGCTAAAAGAAGAGATGTGACTTCATATGTGGAAGCTAAGATCAAGGGGTGCCACGTAAATTATCCTGAGACTTCTATGGGGCACAATTTCTTGGCAGACTGGGGGATTCATTCTGATTGGGAGATAAAGATATTTGGGAATAGATTTCTAGAGCTGAACCAACTGATTTTAAAAATTCTTATGGCAAAGTTCACCCAAATCAGCACTATCTGTTTAGATTCTAATTTGCCTTTCAAAAGTCTTCTAGGATTGAAATTGCAAGAAGAAAAAATATTCATTTCACAGGTTCTTTTTTTTTGCCACAACCCCAAACTTCCAAACTGACTAAAATATCTCCTTTTCCATCAGCAGAGACAGAAGAATCTTTTTTTCTGGGGTGGGATTGCAAGCTGTTTTTGTCAGAAAACGTGAAATTTGGTAAATGCGATTCTGGAGGTAGCTATGACAATACCTTAAACAAGAACAGGTTATAGTGGAAAATAGCTGTCTAAAAGTTGTCAATTTTCTTCTTCTATGCCAAAGGATTTGGATTATTGATTTTATCTTGACTAGGACCTAGACGATTTGCAGGGATATCTTGCCTTTAATTTTTGGTGGGATCCTTGATAAAGCATTTGATTCCCCTTGCCTTGATTCTTCAGTGGGAAACCTTATAGTTAGTTACAAGAATATTGTAAAGAAAAATGAGATTAATCTTATGAGGCACTGCTGAGGAGGGCTGTACAGTTAGTTGGACAGAAACTATGAATTTGGTTAGAAATGCTGTTTGTAACAGTGCCTTCATTCAATGGCATAGAAAAAAATATGTTGAAGTTTTTTGCAGATTTTGTAAAAAAACCACAAAGTGCAATACTCAAACAAAATAGAAGGGTGCTCAGCTTAGAGAAGTGTTTGCTATAAGGAGCTTTTCAAACTTAATGAGAAATATCCACATAAGGGGGATTTTAATAAGCATGCTCTTGCTGAGTTCTACATTTTTGATTAATTTAAAATAAGTCATCCAGGTTTAGTGTATCAAAAGACAGCTATATTCCAACTCTGCTGTTAGATTTTTTTGCGTGGAATCATGATTTTTATTTAAATACATGCATTTGAATCTCAAGGTCATAATAGTTCTATTATAAGTGTCTGTTTATATTTTCTGTACTATATTTTCCTACTTCACAAAGATTTGTGGTTTGATCAGCATCAAATCTGGTAACTGTAATGAGCTAGAGTTATATTAACTAGCTCAAAATAAAATCAATATTTCTTTCAGAAGGGATATATGAAATTTTTTAAAATCTTTCTTATGTCAGACTTCGATAGACTGTAAAATCAAGATTTTTCCAAGCAACTGATAAGTTATAATCTACTCCTCCTTATAATAAGCAAAACTGTGTAGTCACAAGTGTATGAGAGTCAAAGAAGCATGGATAAGTTATCAGACTTTGGAAGCTTTACAGGAGTATATTGTGTGATACTTGATGATAATTGGAGAGGCTGCTTTAACCTCGCTTTTATAAGTACCTTGTGTTGTTGACAGAATGTAAAGCATCTGTAGGACTTCTAACCTTTCAAAATCAGCTTCTTCACAGGCAAACTAATCTTCCGGATAAAACCACCATTTAAGCTCCTGTTGTGTTGCTATTTCGCTCCCTTGGAGAAGATAACATGGTAGGCTGAATTATCTAGTAGAAAATTGTCAAAAATTATGTTCTGAATGACTGCTACTGTGTTAGCACTTTATGCTGGATTGTGAAAGGCTGATGGACATTTTGGAGTGAGCAAGAACATTTTCACAAAGAATAAATTAAAAAAGTTAAGTGATTCAAAAAAACCCCTACCAGCAGTATGAAGAAACTATTGCTTAATTCTGTATTTCTTGAGACAAATGCTGCTCTGGAATCATCCTATTTCCTCAGTAATGGCTAATCATACTGGAGGAGCTAAATTGCATGTGTCCCTTTACTTAACTTTGTAGAACACATAGGCAATTATGGGAACTAAGAAAGGTTATATGGGCCATCAGTCATTCTAGTTTTACACTTTATTCACCCTGTGGTGCCTTGTAATTGTTTCTTAAATGACCTTATTATGTTTGTGCAATATGGAAAATAGCTTACTTCACTTGCTTAAAAATTATTCAGATTCCATGTGTTTCTATTCATTAATTTTTACATGCAGATTCCTTAAATTACTTATTATAAACTGTACTTCTGTGGGGTGCCTACACTAATTGGTAAGGCAAATTACCTACACCAATTGTTTCCTGTGTCACTGATGCCATAGAATTTATTTATTCTTGCGCACAGACTTTGCCTGTGGCGGGCTCTGGTGTGCCTCTGGTGCACACACCGCAGTGCTTCAGGCATTTAGATGTGTCTTGGAGCCTTAGTAAAAGGAAAGACGTGCAGACCATGTGCATCTGATTTCAGTTTCTGCTTGCTTATTCTTTGTCACAGACCACCTTCTATTCTGCTCCTACTTGCTCGGGATAAAAACTTATTGCATGTTGATTTCTGACAGGGCAAGCTGAATTCTGCCTAGTAAGAGCCCCACTGGACTAGATTATGGTGTGGGGGGGACTTTTTCAACTGTAAAGTGTAATGCCTATGTTTCAGCATTATTTAGCTGAGTAGGTGGTATCCAATAACACCACTATAATGCACTTTTAACTTTTTTCTTTATTATTCCAGTAATGGTGAGAAAGACTGATTCTGTGAAATGGCAGTGGATTCCATCTCAAGAACTGAGAGTCTAAAGTCACCCAACCAGGTAACTATCTCCTCAGTGTCCTCCCAAAGTTTTCTGACACCACCAGCTAATAGTCAAAGCCACTCCTTCGTGGGAAAGATAAGCTGAAAACCGCTGATCACATTATGCCATGTAACTGAAGGTAATTAATGATTGTACGACTAAGTACAATATCTTCAAGTCATATCTGTTTCTTAAAATCACCAGGTGTAGGGCAAGCTCATCAGTTTTCTGAGTCAAATAGTAAACATAGGACGGGCTTTTTTGTGACGAAGGATTTATCTAGTGGAGGATAATTCTATTTCTTTTGTGACTGAGAGTTTGGGGCTTCCTGCTGTTAATTGTCAAGTTAATCTTAACCTCTAGTAACAGAGAATGTACTGCATCTGGGATGCCTCATCAGGAAAGCAACCTTTGCATTCCCATTATCCTCAGGAATGAAAAGCTGTAACACAGTAGCATGAGCAAAACCATTTTTCTTTTTACTGCACCAGTCTTTCTACGCAGAACATTAGCACTAATTTGGTTTAGTGTGTGTTGTGTTGCAGCTATAATCATCAATAGTCTATCACTGAAACTATAGATTTTGAAACTGAAGCATACTTGTGGATTCCAGCATGGACTCTTTTTATTGAAGCTGTCGTGCTATGCAGAAGGGGATGCAGGGTTCATGGTACTGAAATCGATGGTCTAGCACTATCAGTTCTTGTGTGGGGGACAGAAAAAGCACATTTGGCTTCTACATTTATTTTCTATACTTACTCAGTGTCTCTACAATGCAAATTATACAGACAGTCCTGAAGGAAGGAACCAGAACCCAGGAACGATTTACAACAAATCCCTCTCAGAGTTTTAAAAAAATGAGAGACAAGGGAGTGGAGGGTGGGTAGAGGGGGAGAGAAAGGAAGAGAGAGAGAAAGAAGGGAAGAGAAGCAGCCTCCCTTGCATGTTGCTTTTCTGCTTAATGGAAAACATTCATAACATTACAAATCTTTCTTAGTGAGAGGTTGAGACTTGCCTCAGATTTCACAGGACAGTTGATGGAGTCCAGTAGAACTCTGCGCTCAATAAACTCTAGTTGCAGTTGGATGTACTAAATGAATGTAACTGCTGGCATAGGTGTTAATGACCACAGAGGTAGTAGGATTTTACATGTAACTCTTCTCTCATTCTAGTCTTTTTAATTTTTTAAACTTAACAAAATGGGTTTGTGAATGGGTACTATTCCAAAGCACTTTATTCTCTAAGACACTATGCTGACTGGGCTGGGACTCCACATTTCACATGCAGGACTGAAAGACAAACACAGGGATGCTTGGTATTTCCAGGACAGTGTTCTTTGCTAAATAAGGACTTGTGGTCTTTTTGTGGCTTTATTATGGTTTTGTTTTGTGTTGTTTTGTTTGTATGTTTGTTTGTTTGTTTAATTGGATTGTTACTGCAGAGTGGGACAAATCTGTCTAATTTCTGTGCAACGTTGAGATGTTTCATTTTCGTATATCTGCTATATTTGGTAATTCATATATACTTCTGAGAGGTATTGTGAGAACACATTCATGTATATAGGTGCATGCTCTGGCTTTATGGTAGTCAGTAAGGGAACCCCATATCAAATAATATATCACAGCTTTAACACTGTTAGTAGAAATATGACATATGCCTTACTGTTCAAGCCAGTGATCAGTAAACTAAGACATTATGTTTTAATGTGTTACAATGTTTTTAATGCAGATTTTTATTTCAGATCTCAAAAAGTACTTTGAGTTTTAACAAGAACACAGGAAGCAGAGACTTCTTCCATAAGAAAGAAAACTTCAAAAAAGAGATGAGAAAATAGAAACTTACTTTCAAAAAGGCGTAATGTATTTTCCAAACAATATACAGTACCTTATCTTAATTGAATAGTTTTATCCTGCAACCATTTATGAAATAGCAGAGTGCAGAATGAGGTAAAAGCCTCACACATATTCAGTTTTCTTGGTCTAATTTGTAAAGCTTAGCAAATTAGATTCTGCAAGAAGCAGCCAACCTTTGCCCTTTGCAGACTATTTATTATTTTCATTTTGAGATGAAACTGCAATAACTTCTTACTCTTTTCTTCATAGTCAACTGTTAAACCGTGGTTTGTTTAGCACACAGAAAAAAATAACACTGAGAAATAAGAAGAAAAACAAGTACATATTTTGTTTTCTCAGAAGCCAGAAAATAGAGTGAAGCTGTACTACAAACACTGACTCTGAAGAAAACACAGGTCTGTTTAATCTGTTGAAAACTTGGCAGACAGTGAGTGAATATCCAGAGACAACAAGGAACATGGTTCTACAATCTTTCTGTCTACAAAAAGACAGGATTTGCCTGATGTCACTTAAGAAGACATGAGGGCTTTGCTTATGACCTTGCCCATGAGGCACTGGACCAATAGTCCTTAAATTGTAAGAACTCTTTTCTTCATCAGTCTGAAAGATGGTGATAGATATTTAGACTTCGTCCACAGTGAGGACAGGCCCTTCCCCACAGCTTTGCTCTGGAGAGCCCTCATAGTGCAATGTTACTCCCTCTACTCATACTGTAGCCCATTCTTCACCACTGAGTCATCATGAAAAATATTTAGTGTTCAGTATGGTGTTAACATCCCACCCCTATATCCCTTCGTATCCCTCTCTATCCCCACCCATTTAATACTATGGCAAAACTAAAATTCTCCATTTCAATATGAAACAAACAAGAAAATAATCAAATTACTTATGATCAATGTTTTCTGGATATCTTTTCCCCCTAGGATTTTGTTAAAAAATCACAAATTCATAAACTTCTGAGAAGTTGCTTACACATTCGTAAAATACGCTGCACAGGCTAAAACAAATTGAAAACATCCGAAAAAGCATCTGGCTCCCCACAAAAGTCACTGCCTTTTTATCCTGTGGATTATTCTATATTTTCCCCTTTGTCCAACTGCCAATTCATTTTTTCCGAATGACGGAGCTTCTAATATTTCTCTTGGAGGAGTAATAAGGTGAATAATTCCCCAGTCAGGATGATTCCCCCCTCCAAATATTTAGCAAAATAATCAAACCAAACATCCTCCTTAATTTTACCTCATTATTCTTACTGGGGCTGTAACCCTTCTTTGTCACTTGGAATAGCGTCTCTCCTTGTGTAACGCTTTCCCATGAAAAAATTGTAGGTTATTATAGTTGTTGCTTAGCTAAGTGATGTACGTTTTACAGCCTGTAATTGCATGAGCCCCTGGGAAGTGAAGCTGCCAAGTTTCACACAGCTCTATTTGGGATACGTATTACAAGGTGTGTCAAATGTAGCCAGATGTAGTGCATAAACAAGAGAAAAAAACCTCAAACTCTGACTAAAAGAAGAGAGAGGGAGGGATATGTATAGATATTAAGCCAGTAATAAAAATCTCAGTTATTTTCTACAGTTTTCTAAAGGTCACTAGTGAAAGCACATATGCACCACTCTAGATTCACAAGCACTTGTTCACTGGTCCCCCACGTACCAGCATGGCCCCTCTCTCTGTCCAACCCTCTGGCCCAGATTCTGGGCCCCCTTACCCAGCCCACAGGTCCCCTACCCACCATCTGGTCCTGCATGAGGTGTGCCAGTGAATACACATCCTCCCCACACATGGTTTGAGCGAGATGCAGACATTTGTCCCCCCTCCCCAACACCAGGCACTCAGGCTGTGATCCATGGTCTTGCTGATGCTGAACCCCTCATACTCCTCGCTCATGCCTGTCCTGCTCACACGGTAGCTGGTTTTTGAGACACACACCATTCCTACTCCAGTGGCCGGGGCCAAGAACTCCCCTCACTGTGGTGGGTGGCACGGACACCCTGTGGTCTCCAGCCGCTGACACCACAGGCCAGGGGTGCCCACAGCCCCGACCTGGCTCCAGCCGCTGGCCCCAAACCCGCTCGCTCTTGTCCTAGCCAGCAGCCGGCACCTGGTCCTTGCAGCACTCGTGTAGTCACAGAGAGTGAGAGCGCACAGGGCGATCGTTCAGAAAGAGTTTCATCAGGAGACAGGACAGTGATGATCAGGCACAGGGCTCAGTCAGACAAGCCATGTTGACCAGCCAAGGTTTACATGCAGCCATCTCCTTTTACGCCTGTTTATATCTAATCCCCTCTCTGTTCCTCCCTTATCCCCTTCTGAATATTTCTAAAATTTTGAGGTTTTTTTTAATGGTCCAGTAGTTAGTAGTTGGAGACTTTTGGTCTTCGCCATTGTGCCTGTTACCCTCTGTCTGCCATGTTTGTCTTCCTGTGTTATCCCTGCTGCCCTCTTCGTTATCTTTTGCATTGAAAAGGCCCCTGATCAGATAACCTTGTGAAGTAGGTGTTCTTGCCTTCCACATACCCTTGCCGAAATCAATATAGTGAATCTCAGAAAATGAAAAAAACACTGAAAAGTGAGTAAACTGCTAGGTGGGTGAAGTGAAAGACAAAGAAAGATTTGAAAAGAAAGGAAATTGGTATTTATAAAGCAGTTTTTAATACCAGTGTCAGGTATTCAAAAATAACAAAACAAAAAAAAAATAGCCTGATCATCAAATAGGTCAAGGAAATGAAGGCCTGAAATTCTTGCAGATTGCGTATATTTTAAAATATGCTATTTGAGATTATTCTCATTCACATATTGGTGTTATAGTAATTAGAAGGACATCTATATTAAACATTATTTTCTGATATTTTTTGTCAAAGCCCAGAGGTAAAAAGGATTCATCTGACCAAATGTAATAATCTACAGCTGAGCTATTCAGCCTGAGCTTCCTCTATATCAGTGGGGAGGAACAGGCACTTCTTGGGTGCTAAGTATTTCATCCTAAAGTAGACTTATAAAATAGATCAGAAGAGCTATGCTTTAAAATTGCCTAATCCTCTTCATTGACTATGAAGTCAGCCTAGGGTGTTAGCTGAGATGTAGGTGTCTACATTCTACACATATTAAATTAGGTGAGATGAATCCCACCTTTCATTTATTTTTCAAAGAATATAACTTGAGATTGTCACATAATGATATGAATATGAGAGATGAGGCTTCAAGAAAAGCATTAAATATTACAAGAATGGTGATATGATTGTGAGAAATGGTACTAACACTTACGCCCAGTAGTGACTTAATGTTGCCAGGGTCATACGCATACAGTTCTGTGCTATTGGAAATGAGCAAGGAATGTGTGAAAAGTAATGTGTGCTATGTTTAAAAAAACCCTTTAACAGGATAGTGGAACAAAATGTAACACCACAGCTAGAGAAATAAACATGTGTTTTCCTCTTTCTACTGATTCCGTCTTTATTGCTGCTTCAAAGTCCAAGCCTTTGTCCTCAGCACTAAAAGCTTATATAACTCCTTTTCCTCATCTCTGCTTCAAACACAGGAGCAAAAAGCTAGGAGAGAAAAACTGAAGAACTGAAAAAACTACAGTGTAAAGAAGTAATTAAAAGAACTAGAAGGAAAAAGTAGGTGAGAGAGGAGGAGGAAGGAACAGAGAGAGGACAATGAACAAGGGAAACAAGTGTCCTGTCATCCTGGAGGCAGTATTGTCTTTCTACATGTAGACCAGGTATCTCATGACTAACACAATAGACTGTTTCTAGTTTGCTGAAGTTGTCACTTGACCACTTCATTGTCTTTTATATTTAGCTTTCTCCTGTCCTGTATTTTTCTCTTTTCCATTTTCTTCCTGTCTATAATTCCTGTATGTTTCATAACACCATAATATTTAATAGCCTCTGTCAGTCTGTCTACCTTTTGCTGCCAATTGCTATTGTTTTTGCCTCACTCCAGCTAAGCTCATTGAGTTGCTCTGGAGAGAGCTCAGCCTCCTCTCCATACCTCTGGAGGCAGAGCAACAAAACAGAACAAGCTGTGGGGAGAGGTGGCAGCCAGCAGTAAAGGAAGTCTGGGCCAATGAAAATGGACAAAACCCTATATCATTTAAATGAAGGAGGCACAAGGCAGAGAAGAAGTAAAGCAATTCTTTTGTGATTGACACAGAAACCATGAGTAGTGTGCCAGTTATAACAATGAACTGGAGAAAAAGGAGTATTGACTGGAGGTTAGCTCTGTTAATTATCAGAATTGAAAATGAGATGAACAGCCAAAAGTGGAGAAAGGGGAAGCTGTGGTGTCTCAGACACCTGCTTTTCTCAATCCACTTTCATTTGGAAACAAAAATGCTTCCTTTTCAGTCCAATACATATCAACTAGTAGGAGCAGGTGACTGATTTGATGACTGCAACTAAATTTGGGGGCAATCATTCTCACACAGGTTGTCATGAGAGTTCCTCTTTCCTTCATATGCTGTTTTTCCATGTCTTTTTGATGCCACATTGTACCCATGGAATTTGGCTCCCCATTGCACAATCCTTGCATAAACAGAGAAGAAACCATCTCCATGCCAAAGAGCTTGCTCTAAGCATGTCTACCGTGGGAGATAATTTTTCCATAATGAGCATGTGTGTCTTTGTGCTGCTAAGGTTTGTGTTAGGTTACTAAATCATTCTCCCAGTTTCCCACTTTCTCTCTAGATAACCGTGTGGATTTTGGGAAGGAGTTATGCTACATCTGAAGTGTAGCCAGATTTCTCCCTTAAATGTGAGTTTTAGGGATGAATGTTTCTGTGTTGAAGCAATAATGAGTTCCAGCTGAGAGGCCAGAGAGTCAAGGATGATGGTGGAGACCGAAAAGCTTAAATGCCATCCTGCATCATGACAGCAAACTGAAGTAATGAGGGAATGGGATGCAGATGAGCTGAACGGAAGAGGTGCAAGCTAACAGATACCATTCAAAATTAATGAGAAGTATCGGCGTAGAACATGTTCAGAGGAGAGAGTATGGTGAAGGAAAATAATGAATAGTTCTGAATAGAAGGAGTTAAAGATGAAAACAAAGAAAAACTGTTGGCAAGTGCAAGTTTGTTTAGAACAGGTTTATTAAGAAGAGATTGACTGGAACTTCAATTTTTTTTTTCTCTTCAGATCTATTTTAGTACTCAGGAGGGATAGAATTATAATCTGTTATTTGCCTTTTTGTATGTGAGAGAATAATTTGATATCCCAGTTTGTGTTTTTATCTCCCTTCTCAAATAAGCACTAATTACTTGGGGACACTAAAAAATGTCTTGACAAATGTATGAAATGGAATTTTACTGTTCTCAAGATCTGAGACTCCAAGAGGTTCTTAGCATATATTCTGAAGTATTCAGAGATTTCTGAAGGCTACAGGAGCAAATTACTGACCATATTTTTCTTCAAAATCCTTGTGAAAAGCACTTTCTTACTATTGTCAAGAGGAAAATAAATGCTCTCTGAAGAGCAAATCTTACACTATTTGGAATCATAACAGTAGCTACTGTATATATAAGTATGAAAGTATGTAAAACAGTAAAATGCCTAAACCTGAAAATATCTAAATATAAGGTTATATCTGGTATCTATTATAAACTGTTTACTTAATAACTCCCATGTTTATTTTAAAACTTCTCAGAGTCTGATACTCACCCAGTATTTGAGTCAGACTTCAATGTACTCAAATACACATAATAAAAGCAGTAGGACTCAGAAAAAAATCTTGACAGGTTTTTCAAAGCAATTGATTCTCTTCAGTATATCACTTCATATGAAAGTTTTCATGCAGCTGTTTTGTATTAAAACCAATGAGAAAAGCAAGCAGGTGAGAGTTGCAAACTGATAAATAAGTTGCTGACATTAGGAACCTGTCTTTTGAAGGAGAAAAAAGTAAAAAGCATGCATTTGCTTTCTGTAGTACAGGCTTAATTTGACTCTTCATGCTGTTGTACTCAATCATATGCTGCAAATCTGTGGAACAGTAACTGTAGAACAAATTCTGTTGCATTAAACCTCTATATATCTGAGCAAGAAATATACTGATTTAATGTAAAGGACGAAAAAGAACAAACACTCAAGAGTTTTTGGCTCTGCTCTGCCACAAAGACCTAGAAAGGACCTCTATATAATTTCTCTGTCCCTTGTGTGGTGTATTACTTACTCCGTGAATAAAAGTGAATTCAAATTAGTTCTTTATTCGTGGATGATAACGAGTCACTGCTGCCTCCCCATTTTCTCTGCCTTCTTCCTCCTTGCCCCATTTGCTGTCTCATATATATAACTCTAAATCTAACCCAGATATTAGATTTTTCTTTTGACTAAGATGCCCAGATTTCTTGCTTGTACATTATAGCTGAATCTGAGTACCTCACACAAAACAAAGCATTTTTGTATTGAGTCTTTTGCAGTATCACAGCTCATTTTGTATAGAAGCAGAAGCGAGATCCTTGGATGTCAGTCAGAGGCTCTTCTGCTCTGCAGTGCTCTTCGAGCTCATTAAACACCCAAATCCAAAAGGTGCCAATCTCTAGACTACTGCTGTATGAATAACATGGATACAGTAGTCTTCTGCTAACCCAGATTTCTCTTTTTCAGTTTGTATCTGCAGGCACTCTCCGTGGAAGTCCCTGTCTCTTCACTTCGTTGCAAGGCTATGGTTCTTTTGATAAGCCACTGCATCTTTGCATTTCTGATAATCTGTAACACTAACCAGTGAGGTGGACATTGATAAAACATTGCTCTGTGAACTCCTTATTTATAAGGTGGGGGGGTGCCCTTTTTATAGCCCCCAGCTAATGCACCATGTGCAGAGGTTTTGTTGTATCTCTCATAAAAGAGAATGATTTGAAGGTTACCTCTGTCATATCTATGAAATCACTCACAATCTGCTTCAATTATCGCAGCAATGCACAGCTGAGAGTTACTTTATCTTGCAGTGAAGAAAATGAGTACAGTGGACCGATAGGAAAGAATAAACATGACTTTCACAAATGCAAAACATATAGCAGAATAGAAAATGATAATTTCTACACTTGCTTTATATTTAAACAAAAGATAGGGGTTCTTAAGCAGTGCAGACAGGTATTTTTCTGTGATTAACTGCCCCCCAACAAATTATCAAGAAACAAGATTAAAGGTGATCCAGTAACCACTAATTTGTGCTTCTTCTTTGCATTTGCATGTAAAATTGCCTTTTTCCTTTCTCTTAGGTGCTGATAAATGCAGAAGACACTGCCTCTATTCTTTCACCCTTTGCCATTGCCCCTTGTCATAACTCAAGAGAATTCAAGATCTTAGTAACTGTAAGACGTGATGCAGAGCGGGAGCAAGAGGCGATCTCAGCTGTCAGGTGCAATTTCTCTTTATGTAAAATTAAACTCATTAACTTACAGAACTCTTTACCGTGTTACATTGTAGCTACTAAATGTTTACCTGGGAGTAAAGGAGACTGGTGAAAACCATAGGAAAGAAATTCATGTTAGGGGCTGCTAAAAACATGGAAAACACATCTAGCACAGGATGAGCCACAAATGGTTGAATGTTGAGAATGTTTTTTTTCAGAATGATAATGTGTGCTGGCTCTGTTCTTGTACTTTCCCCTAGTCATGCATATTGCTTACTGTGACAGACAGGAGACTGAGCAAGGTGTAGGAGGAAAATTCTGAAGTTATTTGCTCTGCTTTTCTTATCCAGAATGTGCAAATCCTTTGTACCCACAGACATGGTTTTCAGGAAATTAGAGCTGTGAGTGGGAAAAATGGCCTACCAGCTCTTCTGCTCAAAGGGGAATGAGTTAATTCTAATAATGAAGGGAAAAGTCTGCTAGCACAGTTCCCAGCACAGGAATACTTGAGATCTTACTGTAGAAACAGTTTTAGTGGCAATGACACTTTGGTCCATATTGGTTTAGATTAGCATAAATCAAGCTACAACATGACAAATCTGTCTGGATTCAAATCCAGAGAGCTGGTTCCATCTCTGGCTCCAGTCCCTCTCTCTTTCAGGTGCCTTGTGGGGCACCTGACTAGTGAAAATGTTCAGACTGAAAAAAAACCACCAACTGAAAAAAAGTTTAAGAAGCTTATTTGACTTCATTTTCTATAAAGGGATCTGATTGCTGTGTATTAGATACTGGAACCTATGCCACATACAGGAGAGGAGTCCCTCTCAACTGTGTTTTCACAGCATTACATACATGAAGACAAAGGCATTGAACATGAGCTTGCTGTACTTCAAGCAAACTATTTCACTTCTATGCAAAGCAAGTCAGACTTGTCAGATTTAACCTTTCATTGATACTCATTCTAGGTTTCTTTCTTTTCATTGTATTCTTGTATGTGCAACTAACTAGATTTCTTGAGTCCTCCTGGCGAAAATAAATCATTCTGCTTCTGTATGTGCATGATTCACATAACTTGAGCACAGGAACAAAGGATCTATGATTGCTGAGATTCAGAGGCACTGGTACATCCTGAGTCCTGGCAACCTGCTATATATTCTTCAACAGTCAGTACATTATTGCTACTATGGAGTAAACCAGATGAAATTCCTGTAAAAGAAATTAGAGAAGGCAGTTCTGTGGGAAATACTGTATGTCCTAAAATGGTAACTGTTTCTCCTGACTTTTTTTTTTTTTCTCAGGATAGCCCTGGCTGAAAAACATGTGGAGTTTATTCCTAGTGTTTTTCACCGATCCCAGAGGACAGATATATATTTATACAGCAGAACAAGATATTATACACCTTGTCTTTTTCTCTTCTATTTTTCAGTGTCATAGTTGTCATATATTCAGGCTTTTGTCAGGATTAGAGGATTTGAGTCACTTTATTGTAAACTTCCACTATAATAGTTAGGTATTTAAACATATAGAAAATAATTGATACAGTAATTGTTATTAGGAATGGTTCATATTTCTTTCATTGGATTCAATGCATACGATTTAATACTGCACTACATGAAAAGATTGAAATATTTGCTCTCTCTCCAGAGATGGTGTTACAGTCATATATAAATATGTCTAAGCAGAACATGAAATCTGCCCTTTGAGTGTTGCCTCTACTTTTCTATGGGTCTGTCTGATTATTTTTCATTATTTGAAACTACCTGAAATACAAAAACTTGAAATCTTTTGTCTCAACAGCTTTTACACTAAAAGGGGGAAAAAATACTGAAAAGAACAGAAATTCTGGATAAAGAAAGCTTCTAAAACTGATTATGTGTCTTTTGTTGCAAAAAGATTTTAAATTAAAAGATCAGCAGTGTGTGATTTTTTCTAAATGCATGAACTCTAATGGGTGTCAGTCTGATTTTACCAATTTCCTGTAATATGATGGTAAGGCAAAGGCAAGAAGCAAGGTTAATTCCAAATAGCGCTGTGTTGAAATCTATTAATAAAAAGTAAGATTAGGTTGCATTAGAGAAACCATGTCTTTTTAGAATATGGCTTTCTGTTAATTGCAAATGTATTCAAATTGTTCTCTAAAATAGAGCTGAATATAGAGCCCAAAATCACATTGTGACCTGAAGCTACCTTGGAAGTAAAGAAATTATCTATTCTTTTCATCTGTAAGGAATTTCTACATTCAGTGCACCTGTACTTCCTTTTCTCTCCTTTGGACCTTTGAATCATGAAGGATCAACAAGTAGTGATATGTAGTATGAGAAGAAGTAGAAATGTCACATCCCACTAATTCTAAATTACTATTTATTACTCTTTTCAATTCTTATTCTTACTGTTCTGTTTGATGTTTGGAGGCTTTCAAGAGCCAGAAAGCTGATTAAATGACAAAACAAATTTAATTACTTTTTCTGGAATCAGAGAATCATTTCTGCAACACATTCTTCAGGAATATTTTGTGAATATTTGCACTGTGACAAAATGCCAACTTTGCTGTTCATTTTACTCTACAGTCATAAACAATAGAGATTGTACACCATTAAGCTTAAAACCAAATCTAGAGTATATGTATGACATACAAACATGTTTTAAAAAAAGATTCCTTGCCACTAATTGGCAAAAAGCTTTTTCTGTCAGGAATACAATTCTTAATATGTGTGTCCTGACATCCATCCCAGTTTACTACGCAGTCCTGTGTGCTATGACTTCTTTGTGCCCTCAGGTGGTTGTGTTTCAGTAATAGAAGAATTGTTCTTTATGTGTACCGTAATGATGTTTTGAGTTCTTCTGAGATGTAAGCTGCTATGCCAGTATAAACTCCAGACTATTAATGTACAGTTAAACTTCAGACCTGGATTTACCAGAAGAATCTAAGACTGAATCCTCCTTGATAAAGTCTCCATTAATCTTGTGCTAACAGAGATACATATGCCCTGCAGTGTCTTGATTCATTAACATGATTTCCATAATGACATACCTGGAATGAAAAAGTTCACCTTTCTGCTCAGTAAATGAGTTGGAACAAATGTAGAGAACATTGACCTTACAGAGAGGCTTCTGGGTGATTAAATTGTTGAAACCATGTCAGTAAGTGCATTAGCCACTGTAGAAACTTCCCCATGGTGCTAATGAAGGAAAGAGGATAAAAATCACTGTAAACCAATTGTCCATGTGTTTCTATCTGGTTAAGACAGAATGGAAAAATTAAAAGGAGTTTATCTAATCAGGAGTCCTTACGTTTTTCTTCCACTCTGCTGCTGTGGAACAAAACTAAAAAACATTGCTGAGATTGGGAATCAAAAGGCATTTCAGTCTCACACAAACACTCAGATACTTAATTCATCTTCTGCATTGACTTTTCAGAGACCTGATCAGTAGAAATTCCAAGGTGTTACAGTGAAGGGAACCATATAAAAGCTTGGCAGATAGATAGGACTGGTAGTTTTCAAGTCTTTGAAAAATCTTTACCTTTCAGTACATCTGTACCACATATCTTCCCATAGATCTGGTGAAGGACAGAGGACTTTTAGGGGGAGTTAAAGAACGTAGAAAGCAGAACGGCTTTTCACCAGCATTTTTAATACATTATCCTTCCTAAGCTTAGCTTCCTGTTTGCAGATCTACAGTTCTCTGCATAATTCAGTGCCCAGCAAGAAATTGTGCATGCCTGTGCACAGAATATTAAATTACGATCTAATACAAAAGAGAATTTTTCCTACTGCACATGAAGACTGGGGTGTTTTCTGTGCTGTGCTGCTTTTTCTCAGCTTATAAGCCTATGAAAATCATACAAAGACATGGCAATAGCAAATTCACAGGTTTGGTCTTTTAAAAGCTCACAATGGATATAACAAAATGTTCATGAAAGACTGCTAACAGAGGTTTTCCAAAATCGATTTTTCTTATTCTCTCTGACCACATCTCAGTCAGAATGATACCCTTGTGACCTACAAAAAGTCTGAAAGAATAAAAATGCAGCAGCAGCTGAGCAAAGAGCAGAACTTCCCAAGTCAGGAAAAAAAGCAAAAAAAGCAGGAGAAACAGGACAAAGCATCTAACTTAATCATATTCTACAATGTAAGTTTGCTATGGCTGAAAAGTTTCAGTCTTCCTAATATTAACATTTCTTTTTTGCCACATAACTTGCACCATGCCAAATAACTAATCTTCTAGAAAATGTATTCTTGTGTGAGACATACTTACATGATGTAATTCATATGGTCCCAAATTATTGACTAATCCATGAAGAGCTGAACTAATGAATTTTTTTTTCTTATAATTTGTGTCTTTTGTCTCTAAACTTTTTGAGATGAGTTCATTTTCATGTCATCTATGATATCCCTTACGGGCAAGAGGCAGCAATGCTATACCTAGTCTGGAACTATCTGTGCTGATCAGCCAGCCAGGATGCATTTGCTGACTTGCTGGAAAGCTGCTGCCAAATGGAGTGTATACAGGCAGAAATCTGTTTGTCTTTCTCTCAGCAGGACAGCAGTACGTGCCCTACCCTTCCCTCTAACTGCTGATTTTCACAATACTTGAAGTAACATAATTATCTTCAATCATCCTCTTTCATATATAGCTGAATGCAGTCGGTGGAGTTCAAATATTATGAAGGATAGCAGAAGAATAGGCAGATAGCTAGACAGAGTTAAATGTGTTATATCACATTTGTTATATTTGCACTATCCAATTTGTTTCCTTTAGGAAAACCCGGAAAAAACTTTGCCAGAAAGCCAACCTCTTGGTAGAGGATAATAGTCTATAGAGCAATGTAGGAAATGCAAATGATAGATTTCAACTCTGATAAAAGTATTTTTATCAGAAAGAAAGAAGGATATGTATTTATTCATTTACTGAAGCCATTCCTATTTGAAGATTCTTTCCTATCAGCAGAATGTTTTCCTTGAATTTCTCAAGGCTGCTCTGCTGAGAAGACTGGATCAACTGTTGGAGGGTTGGAGGGTACAGAGTTACAGGTACTCTCTCATTCCTGCCCCTGCACTGCTTCAAAATCACAGGAAAAGCTGCATTAAGGCTAGACTTCTTGTTGGAACAGGAAAAAGCTGGGTCATTTTGTCTCAAGTCAGTTACTGATCCAGTTCACTGCAGAACTCCACAGCAGATATTCCAGTACAAGAGGACCCAATGTCCGTTGGTTGTGTGGGGCAAGGGAGGAAAAGAATGTTTGTGACTGAGGAAAAGGACAAGTCCTTCAATTGGCTTTTCTACTGAGCTCCTTGTACACAGAAATACTTCTGCAGGAGATATTAAGGTGGTATTAATTTGAGCCTAATAATCTTAGCATTCTGCACAGGTAAAGTGAAAGAAAATTCACCTCTGTGCTTTGATTCATCTTGTTTTAATAGACTTTGCATTGCTGGGTAAATCCTGAAGTCTTTGCTCATGGCAAAAGACAATTAACTTTGTTGTTTATCTAATGGTACCTGCTGTCATTCACTAGTCAGGTGATCATCAAAACAATGCTTTGCACAAGAAACCCCATGGTGGTAAATAAACCTGGTAAATAAAGCTTATGTTGCCTGAGAAAAAGTGAAATAAATAAATAATAATAATAAAATCAATATTTTCTGCATTTGACCCTATAATCACAATGCCTTGTCAAGCGAGAATTTAATCATTAGGCCAAACTAGTACAAAACAGTTAATTTAATGTTTTTGTCACTTACTATTGACAAACAGCAATACTTAAGAGTGTGCATCTTAGTAGGAACGTTTCTAGCTATAGGCTAAGATCTATCTTTTGCGTAAAAACTCTACATGATTTCTGGTTCAGAGGGTCACATAGATGAAGCACATAAAAATGCTGCTTCAAGCACAAGTGTCTGGTTTAGCAGTAAGCCTCAGTGCAAATGAAAACTGCAGATAGACAGCTGGGAATAACAGCAAAAAATTCACATGCTGTGTAGTTGTGCTCCTCATTGTGTCTCTGGCTGGTCCACGTCAGTTATGCTGTGCAACAGTCAAGAAGTCAAATACGTAGAGAAATAGAAAAGACATTTTTATTTGCACCTGTACACTTACTTTCTGTTACACAATTATGCACAAGTGAGGTGAAGCAATTAATTACATTCTCTCCCAGTCCACGTAGACCTACAGCAATACATTTCACATGAGCCAAGAGAGAATCGATACAGCTTATGTTTTGGATGTAAATGGTTGTTGAAAATACATTGTGTACTTTACATTACTAACTTTTGGAAAGGGAAAAGTTTGCACAGGAAAAGCAGATGTGCTCACTGTGCCTCAGAACACTGGCTGCCTTAACCAGGTACAGGGCTTTGGGAGGGGAGATCTGCTGAGAGCATGGTAGCAGAGGAGCTGCAGAGTTCTAAGGCGCTGGGAGGCCTCCCTGCAGTTTTAGGCAGTACCTTCCGTCAGTCTACACTGATGTCAGGAATGATTCCTTAGAAATGCTTAATATTGGAAAGATTTAAAAAGGCATCTATCTCTGCTCCAGGGCTGCCAGCTTATGCTGAACCTTTTTAAGATGCACCCAATGAGACGCTGTAATTAAATGCCAGCAAACTTGCCTAAGGGTAATAAAATGCAGTCATCTTTTTTTTCCAGTATTTTCAAGCGTGTTGTGTGATTGAAATGAATCATCTTTTCTCCTGTAGAGAGAGACTTGAGTGTTTATGTGTGAGTGTTTGTGTGAAATCTAGCCAGTCTCATGGTCATATGTGTGTATAGCTAAACTATCCATGGAATCTGGTAGCTGAAACAACAGTGGTGCCCACTGAAAAGTTAGGACTTCCCGGTACAAAGGCAACTTCAGAGCGTTTCTTATATGGGCACACTTTGATGACATTGCTTGGTAAAAGTGAGCATATCTGTCTCTGAGAGAAAGAAGTGAAACGGCAGAGAAGTGGAGAGAAAAGCATTTGAGGACACAGAGAGAACAAACACTGAGGATGTAGCTTTGTGAATAAACAGGATGACACTGAAGAAATATATGACTATTATCAGCTTCACCTCTTACCTGAAATAGCCTTTGGGCTAACCACTTAGGTCAAAAAAGGGCCCTTTCTCTACTGCCTGAAGTGTATTTGATTTCAGAAAGGCTTTTGTCTTTCATCTGTTTACAAGTGATATGCAGTTCCTATATATCTGAATTCTTTCCTGTGTAGCATGTGTGTCTGCATTATAATATGGATTTCTTAGAAGGGAAGAGCTTGCGGTGTTTGTGTTGTGTGTTCCAGAGAGCTATGTTACAAGAAATTTAGTACTAAAGAGCTACACAACCAAGACATAAGAAATGTAGAAATGGTGGTTGTCTGAGCAGCATTAATTGCACTTAGCAATAGGACCACCAACTCCTTGTAGCGGACAGATGCATGAAAGTTTGCCTTAAACCTTTCTTGGCATTTTACAAACCCCCAGCTTGGTAAAATACAAGACCAGTTTCTGGACCTGTGTGGCAAACTGATAAGTGCCAAATGGGATGTGGTAGAGGGATATGATAAGGTTAAGCAGGAAACGGATGCCTCAGACAGCCTTGGCCCAGTTACACATGAGGGAAGGCATCATGTGAAGGCAGGATGGCCTTGCCTCATAGCATATGGAGATAAGGCAATTGCATATGATTGTAAACAATGAAATGCCCTGCTTCCCTATCAGACATGCTGTATGTCTGCATATAGAAAAAGTGTGCATGAATTGAGGGAAGAAAAAAAAAGAAGAATAGAAGCAGCATGAAGGCAGAGATGAAGATAACATGAAGAAAGAAGTGCGGGAGCAGGAGAAGAAAGGATGACAGCATCCTTGAACCCTCATTGGCAGGAGCAACGCAGGAACCCGGACCAGTGATCTCTGTCTCTCTCCCCTTCTCTCTGTCTCTCTTTCTTTCCCTTTCCCCTTTCTCACAAAGTAATGCAAGGTCTACCATACTGCTTGCTCAGTTTATACTTAGTTTCTTTCTTGTAATCGTTATATTATATTATAATATTGCCTGTTATAAGTTGTTATGTATCCTTTTTCCTTATTAAATTGCTGGTGAGTGATACCTAGTCTTTTCCTGATTATCATTAAGTCATAATATATTGCCTGCCCTAATGTGTCATGTAACTAAAACTGATTATTGTGAGTCTGATCTATACGCTATGAGAAATTAATAAATGTTTGTGTATGGACCTTGAGACTCGTCTCACTGTTGTCCACTCCATCAGGGAATTACTAACCTAAGTCACTTCTCCCCCCCCTCCTGGGTGCGACGTGACACTCATTTATTCTACAGCTAAGAATACACAAAGGAAAAATTAATTTTAATGAAAAATATTGAACAATTTAATCTACAAGGTATCTGTAACTTGTAAAATTTGAAAAATATTGTATAGAAGCATTGTTCTGAAGAGATTGCCTCTAAGTAACTTGACTCATTTTGGCTTCACTGATGCTTATCCAAATCTTAATTGTTTTGCATTACATTCTAACATCTTTGTATTGTACAGAAGTCTGTGATATTTCTATTTAATAATTTATATTGATTTAGATAGAATTCTTCAAAGTGTAAAATGCTTCTCTTGCAAAATTTGACTCAAAGAAACAAAAGGAGATTTTTTTAGAGAAGTCAGCTTATACAGAAGAGATGTCTGAAAACCATAAGCTGTTTAGCAAATTGCTGTGTTCGATTCTGATCAATGTCTGATCACCTTTAACATGGCTAATACTTTACTTGTCTCTTTTAACCTTACTGAAGTAGTACAACTGACATAATTCTAGAACATGCAAGCTTGGCAAAAATAGGGCTGAATACGCCACGAGGCTGCTGCTAGTGACCTCACTGGAATCAGCTTCTGGAGTAAATGGATATTGTTTAAATGGACAAGACCGTCCCTATCAAAGAAAGGAACAGAGAAGGGGGAAAGGCTTGTGCTTTGTGTGCTCTCTCTGTTCCTCTGCCCAGCCTTTTAAGAGTCTCTAATTCTGTCCCCAGGTGACTATAGACTGCCATGGTCTTCAAAATCCTGCAGAAGGAAAAGAAGCAACGGGAGGTTTCCTGGGCAATTCACTGAACGAAAGTGCTACTAGGGGAGCTGAGGAAACGGTCTTTTTATTGGGCTTACCCTGTTGCAGCCATGGACAGAATTGAAGAGTGGGTGAGTTGTGCCCAGCATTTCTGCTGTCTTGAGATGAAGCCACTGCACAGAATTAAGCAATGCTGTCTTACTATACTGCCAATTTTTCAAGAATCTGAGACTGCGTGACTAATGATAGTACTTGGGGATGTGGCAGTGATGCTGAAAATGGAATTGAATATTTGCACTGGTGTGTAGATCAATGCAGTATAGTCAAAGATGGTCTGGTTTATATGGATTTTTTGCTGTATTTTCCCAAAACAAAGATATCTTCCATTCTTTTCTCTGATTAAATATATTTTTTGTTTCACAAGGTGGCTCAGTTGTCGTTAGTAGGGAAAAAGAAAGACAATTAAAGGAAGACCAGAGAACATATTTAGTTGTCCCAGTGAGTGTTCAGGTCAGTGTGGTTTGTTCAATTTAAAATGTAACCCTGGCTGCTTTGGGCAAAGGTCTTGCAACAACCAGTGCTTGCCAGAATATCACTTCATGCCAAAGGAATAATACAGGTACAGTTTACCTTTCTTTGATGCAACAAAGTGGATAACAAATTGATCTTGGCCTCTTGACCTTGAAGGTCCAGGATTCCACCTCTGTGAACTTGCAGTCATGGAGCTATTTTTGCTCCCTTACAAATAAATAGAAACAGCCAAGTGTTTGAGACTATACTAGTTTCTAATATAATGCATTATTGCTTTTATACATCTTGTCATATTGTCCTGTCTCATGTTTGAAATTTATATTTTATTTTATGCTCTCCACAGTAATTTCTGTATAAACAGATGTTACAATGTCCTACTGAAGGGGGGGGAAAAAGCCCACACTCCAAAACCTCGCTCTCTTGATATCCTACAAGATCCATTTCCCTTATTCCTTACCTTTATTCCTGTAAGATCCAATTCAAGTTTTACTGAGATGACTGGAAAGTTTTCTGTTGATTTTTAATGCATGTTGTATAAGGCTACTTAATAGTTTATTATTGTGAACTTTTTCACCTCGGTCACTGGTCAGTGCTTACTGTGTGGATTTGATGAGAGTGAGGCAGTTGCAAGCATAGCAAGGTGCTCTTTTAGATGTACTTGCATATAGCTACAAGCACAGCATCTCACAAAACCTGCTCTAACCTGTGTTTAGGGACTTTTAGCCAGTGAAGAACATAATTTAATTCCCTCTGAGTTTTCTTTAGGAGGAATTGGCAGCCCATCTTGCTTTGGGAAGATATTTGGCATGACAGTATATTGACTTTATAGACTTTCTTTCTCACTTCCAGTGAGGCATGTTTACCACTAAGTGCTCAACATAATGGCAATCCTTAAAACACTAGAATGACGTTTTCAAAAAGATGTTTTCATTTTGCAATAAAGTAAAATTATTTTCTGTAAAACATTTCAGCAAGCGTAAACCAATTAACCCTTCTCCCTAAATGAAATATGTACATGGAATGAACTTGTTAAAGAGAAATACCAAAATGTTTCTTATTTAACTTGACAATATGATAACACAATATACTGCTGTATCTTGATAACATATAAGGCAATAATCTGAATAGCTTGGAGAAATGTGTACAAAATTGCATCATGCTGAAAAACTTCCTGTATAAAGCACGTATTTCCTTAGAATTGTTGAAGCAAATCTTATTTAAATTGGCTTAAATTCCAGCACTCTGCCTTTTTGAATCATATTTAGTTAGCTAAAACGTACTCCATCTAAAAGACAGATTCATAAATGGGCAAACTTACATTTTTCTATGTAGTATCACTTCTAAAAACTAAGTTCAAAGGTAGATACCCCAAACCGCTCCTTTATCTACTCCTGCAGATATTTAAACATCCATTAGGAAATCTTCCTGGACAGCAATATGTCTGCCTCTGGCTTTGCTGAAAGCACTGAACAGAAGAAAATAGTTTGGAAATTGTTGCTTTATGTACTAATTATTTACTTTAGGATTATAGAATATCTCCAGTTGGAAGGGGCCCATAAGGATCATTGAGTCCAACTCCCTAATCCTTATAGAACCACTTAAAATTAACCATATGACTCCAGCAGCTCAAACCTAGTGAGCCAAGATTTGCTTTTCTTGGGTGAACTGCATGACTCTGTAGCTACAGAGTCATTTTGAGCAGGGTGGAACAGCTTGCAAAAGACAGACTGAAAATCATTCCTTTGCCCTGCTTTCCCACTGTCACATAAAGCCTGGTAGCTATGGAGTTCTCCTTGCAGTTGCTTTTAATATCTTGGGAGCATCAGTTACTGTCCATCTCCCAACTCAGGGAATTTGGTAACACATGCTTAAATCTTCCATGTCTAGAGGGTCTCATGTTCTGACCGTGCAAACATCCATGACCCATTGCAACTTACACACCTGTTTTTGTTTCTGTATTGCTATTGGAAAACTCTTCCAAAAGTGCTTTCATCTGTCAGGTAAGAACTTTTAATAATTCTTGTTCTGAGTTTATTTTCTATCATCTCTAATGTTTACCTGTGTGATGTGTTTATATAGAGCAAATATATCTCCTCTTGGCTGTACTTTTAAGAGATTCAGAAAGCCAAACCCTGTAAAACAGCTCTCCAAACTTCTGATTGCTTCCCCTTTGTCCAGAGAGAGAGTGACTATTCTTGAAGACAAGTGACCAGAATTGTCATGGAATATTTAAAAGAAAATTTTGAAAACATCTTATACAAAAGTCATGAATACTTACCTACCAAAAATATTCCACATAATAGCTTTCTAAGATGGCTTTGCTTTTCCACATGGGCACATTGTGCTGATGATTATTAGTCATGATGGACTTATCTCCCTTCTCCCATATTCATCTCAGAGGTTCTCATGCATCATGTAAATTCGTGTAATGTAAGTAACGTAAGTTCCTACATGTATAACCTTGCAGTTTTGCATCACTTGCACACGAATTCTGTTCCTAGAGTTATCAGGGTGTGGCGCTGAGGTATTTCTTTCTGGCCTTTTGTGATACCTACCTCAATTAAATTTCAGTAGTGCAATTTCAACTAGGACAAGGTGAAACTTGTTTTAAACTATGCTGGACCCAATTTGTTATTATGGGTTTTTTTCTGCGTCACTGTAAATCCATGGAGTTCAACTGAGTCATGGAAGTTAGAGTTTGGATTAGCACATGAAGTAGACCTTGCAGTGTCCACTCTTCTAGTTGCAAGTCATGGTTATTTTCTCTTAAAAGGCTGTAAGGATATTTAATTAGTCTGAAGTAATAGATGGAAAGTCAGAAGCCTGATCAGACTATTGTCAGATTTAAATACAATATAGAGAATAGAAAGCTTGTGATACTTTGAAAATTTTCTTCTGTTTGTAAAAGCAATTTTGAGAAGGATGGTTTGAGTGTGAGCTTGATAGAAGAAATGACTGACCCTGATGTTTATGGAAGAACATGTAGGTGATTAATCAAAGGTTAATGTAAAAAATAAATTAGAGATCTCTGAAACTATATCACAGAAAAGTTCTTCTTTACAGTCTTAAGTAGAAAGTCATGCTGTAGTCTTTTCTGGAGTTTTAAACCTTTTTTTTTTTTTTCTCACATATTATACCATTTATCTGACAATTAATAGCCCAGTTTTTAGAAGACCATCTGGCCACTGTTTATCTCTCATCACATGCTCCAGGAAGGAAAACTGTAAGTAACAAATTTTATCAAACCAGCTGGAGTAAGTAAGATTGATGTAGAGACTATCACACCCAGTATCTTCATTTAAAACTGGGAGGACTGTGGTATTTTGCACTACATAAGACAGCTACCATAAGGACTTAGATCTTGGCATTCTCAAAGATGCTGGGGAGGGATCTGGTGGCTGGAAACAGAGCAAAAGCCTTGTGCAAAGCTTTACATTTCTGTCTATCCAAAGACAGGCACATCAAAAACAACCAGTGAATATTTCTATGAGGTCTATATACAGCTGGACTTACAACTGTACAGATGTACCATACATAAAGTTCAATATGGCTTTCAACACTTACATTGAGGTAAGGGGGGGGCAGAATTTCATCAAAAATGGCAAAAGCACTAAGGAGCAAGCAGACTGACTGCAAAAGTATTTAAACACTGTGCAATGAACCACAAGGGAAGAAGCTCTCACAATCCTGGTGAGACAGCTTGTTCTTGACTCTCATGCTGGAGAATGATGGATACATTAGTTGGAAACCCCTCCTTGTCCTCCCACCTCTTGAGGCACCTGAGACCCAGTCCAAAGCTAAATAGCATGGAAAAAATTGTATAAGCTGTTTGTCTTTAATTTTCTATAGGTATAATATTGGGGGGATAGAAGGAGTTTGTAACAATAATAATTACACATTTTATATGCAAAATTGATTTTCAGAATTACAGCGTTCTTTTAAGAAATTTATCTGAAGTTTGTAGCAGTATCCTACGAGAGCACAGACAACTAGTTCTCAGTACTGTAAATTAAAACAGAGCCTTCCACCCATTTATATATTAAATTTTAGAATAAAGCTTTTAAATAACTTGAAGGTGACAATTCAAAGGAAGAGCTAGGCTCAGAAACAGCAGTTTTGCATGAGATTCCCAAGTAGCAGAGAGGATGCCTCTGGAAATATGCAGCTGTTTGGATAAAATACAGGAAGGAAAGTCCTGACTCCAGGAGGACTGAACTCCAGCACCTGCTGTGCAGCTGACAGCAGGAAGCAATGAGGGCAGAGTTTCAATCACTTCATGGTAGACAGAGTTAGGTAAAGGAATTAGGGCTTCACTAGTCAAGGAAATGCAAGTATTCTCTGTGGGGAAGGACACAACAGAGCTAGGAGGGTAAGAAAGAGGAACAGAGACAATGTAATAGAAATCACGGCAAAATTATCATTCCAATATACAGAAATAAAAAAAGTTTAAGAGAGATCGTTGTTTAGAATAAGTTCCTCAGAAATTTCCATGTCTAAGTTTTTCAGAAAAAATGAGTAATATTATATAGCCAATTAAAATCTACTTTTTGTTGCTGGAGTTAATATAATTTTGCATTTCTCTACCTATATCCTCTAAAACGAATGAGTCTGTAAATATTAGATTTCCATATTATTGACAGGAACTGTCAAAGACTCTGAGAAAGGAATTCAGCAGTAAATATGACATGAAAATAATAATTTGCACCGATAACACTCGAGATACCTCTCATATAGTAGAATGCATAAGTAAACATTACAAACTTAGTCATCAAATCACCTGTCTGTGTCAAAACATTTCTTTCCCAAGAAGAGAATTATTTTTTTCCTGAATATCAGAGGTGAAGACCTGATCCCCACAATACCAGTGACAAAATACTCCTTGGCTTTAACAGAAAAAAATATTTTATGTGTCATCCTGATTAACAAAATTTCGGAATTAAACCCTTGAAAGACGGACATTTGATTAAATAGCTCTTATTCTATTATTACAAGCCAAACCCAAGAATTTTATCTGACATGGGCATCATACAGCCAGTGGCACTATTTAATTTCCTACCTCCCCATATAGCAGAGACGTGGTTACTTCAGTAGTTCTCTACACAAGTAAGGGCAGCTCTGTGGAACTGAGAGCACTGCCTGGACCTCCTGACTTGTGACAGACCTTAAGTTTTTGAGGGTTATTCCTAAGTAGATCAAATAATCAGTGAGATGACCTAACGTCCTCTGAACCTTAGAGCTGCCCCTGGAAAGGGTGATAGTCTGAAATCAACAGTAGTAAAAAAAGTGAGAGAATGTAAGTCAAGATTGTTTTTCAAAAAGCACTGACATGTCAAATGTGCTGGATGATGGGTACTCTGGTATAGTTTTTTTTTTCTCCTATTAGAAAAACTTTTTAGAAGATAATAAATCGCGTATTTTCAGAAACAATAAAAATATCTTTTGTCTGTTACAAGTGGTTGGAACTCTTTTACATTGGCTGTGTTTAAATCATTTGCTTTACTGCTGTGTATAAATCCATTGAATCTGCACAAAATAATATTGAAATATTCTTAATTCTAATACCTAAGATTAAATGTCAACCTAGGATTTTCTTAAGTTTATCACGTTATTCTTCTTTCTTCATACACATCTACAAATTTAATAATACAGGGCTGATTTCATATCCTACAAAACTTTATAGACTTCAGAATAAAATTATTGCTGTATTAAGTCAAACTGAAGACCAACCTAGACCAGCATTCTGTCACTGATAATGACCAATATTATATACATAGAGAAAAAGTTTCAAAATCCAAGGAAGACAAAATATTCCCCAGATTTTCTCTCCCAGCTTTTGTCAAAGAAATAAAGACAATTTTTAAGGCCAATATTGGACGAAAAGCACCATGTTTACTAGCCTTTGATGGCCCTATCTCCTGCGAATTTCTCCAGTCCTTTCTGGAGATCACTTTTACTTTCAGTTTTCACAGCATTATGTGTCACTGTCCCACATTTAATAACGTTGTAGTAATAATCATTGTAGTAAGTGCCTATAATGTTATATATATAACGTATATATGTTGTTAACTGGTATTGTTAATTGTTATAATTAATTTCTATAAACTGCCACAATAATTTCCTATTATTCACCCTCTTTATACTATTCATGATTCAATGATCAGATTAACAACTTGTTGTTGTAAACATTTATTTCTTACAAAACAGTTTTCCAAAACATTATGAATCATCCTTTCTTCAGGGACTCTTTTCCAAGTTTCTTTATTCTTTTCTCATAAAAAAGGGTTCCAAATCCCTCACCATCCATGGTAGCCTTTTCCCACTTATACTTTCTGCTATGGCATGGCTGAAACATGAGGAGTGGGCGCACTCTGTATTTACATGATGGCATTGATTTTGTTTGGTTTTGGTTTGTTTTCTCTTACTGCATGCGGGTTTCTTTGTTTGTTTTGGTTTTGACTACTGAGGACTATAATGGTTATATTTTCAGAAAATTATCCACAATGACTCCAAGATCTCTTTCTTGAGTGGCAGCTCATTCAGAGACCATTACGTTACAGGCACACTTAGAATTTTCTCCCCATGTACAATTCTTTTCACTTATTTTGAACTCATTTTATCTGCTATATTCTGTCCATTCATTCAGTATCTTCAGATCTGATTCTCTGCAGTTTTAAACTTAACTGTTATGAGTAATTTTCTGTTACCTGAAGACTTTGTTACCTCATTACTCATCCTTTTTTTCCATACCCTTTATTTCATATTCATGTCGAACAGCATGCAACCCAGCATAGATCTCAGTGCACTCTGTTGGTCACCTCCTTCAAAAACATAGTTAATTCTGCTTATTGAGAAGCTGCAATGAGCACAGGTTACCCACAGCTTCTAATAATTAGGCTCCTAGGCAGAAATAGGATATGATCTTCTTCAGTTTGGTGAGTCTGGTCCTTTACGTAGTTTGCATTTTCACAGGTAGAAGAAAATCAAATATCCAATTTCATTTCAGGCAGGACATTCTATGTCTCACTTGTTCTTTAATACTGCAAGTAAAAAAAAAAGCATTTTAAGAATCCCATTTGATTACACATATACATTTTTTGTTCTTCACTGCCAAACCCAGGAAGGTCTTTAACATCTAGCCCTACCATTAAAGCCTGTCATAATTTCCTTTTTTTTTTTTTTAATAGATTTTCTTGGCAGAAATTTCTATTTCTTATGTCATTCAAAATGAACTGCTTAATCCATTCTACATCTCCAGCTCCATCAGTGATAGATGAGAAGTCAGTTAGTGCCATAAAAAATGCTCTCTGCCTGTCCTTAATATCAGACATATGAGTCAGGTAAGAGCTAATCAGAAAAAAAATCTGGCCACATTTCCTCTGCTGTTCTTTCCCTGTTAAACTATGGTTTGGAAAATCAGGAAACAAATTCTCTTTGACTCAAAATGTACCTTGGGTACATATGAATGTAATAAAAATAAAGATTGTGTGATTTCTAGGAGGTTCGGTGAATTTGGTGTAGAAGGAAAGTATGATTTCATAATTAAGCTTCATATAGCAGCAAAATATTCCTTTTTCAAACTTTAAGCTCTAACTCGTCCAGAAATTGTCATGTGTAGAAGAACAGATGTCCTAAGTTTTAGAAAGAATGTAACATGTTCCTTCCTGAAGCACTTCAGTGAAGGCATGAAACTCTTCGGTGGGCTTTGAAGATATATCCACAAACTTTTCCATACTAGTTCTCCAGTTTAGGTAAGTTTTTAAAAGATCTATGTGTAATTTTGTTAATTCTAGTTTTGGTTTTGTTTTCTGCATGGAACTTTACTCATTTATTTAAAAATCAATATCATATAGAGAGCAAATTGCTTTTATGTCTTACTATACAGTGTTATGGCTCACAGTATTACTGCAGTAAATGCAAAAATGTTAGCACTGTTTAAATCAAAAGAGAGCATTATAAGTTGTTTATAGACAGCAAGCTCAGCAAACAAAGGTAGCATTATGGAAAAGAAAAACACATTGATAAAGCACTTTGTTATCTAATCATTCTCTGCAATTTGTTCAAAATTAGATTTAAAGATGTTGGCTAATAAGCGAACAATATTTTTTACCATACGTGATTTTAAATAGTGCATATTCTGCTTTTCTTATATAAAAGCTGTTATCTGTCAATACAGCTAGAAGCAGTGATGATGCCTGATTCTCATTAAAAATAACAATACTCATCTATTCAAGATTGTTCTCTACACTTGTGGTTTGCAGAATTACTTTTTATTGTTGCGAGTGAGTGACCATAGAATGCTTTCCAAGCTTACCAAGAGTAATGGCTAGGAGAATCCAGCTCTATAAATGTGACATACTGATACCTAGATGTATTTATATTACAGCCCTCCAACAAGTCATGTGGAATTCGATTACACTGTGAGTAGAGGGTAGCCCATAGATTTAACGCTTCTGCAAGATACAGGATTTAATGGACACAGGCCATTGCTGATTCGTACTTACTGTGAGAGGAACGGGAGGTAATGAAGGAAGGTGACCTTCTTCTGTATATTGGCTGAACCTCTCCCTATTCCATGTGCTTACTCCCCATGATGTGTGGATTCAGCAGCCTCTCAAGGGCTGCTTTCTTCAGCATGCTGCGATCTGTCCAGATAAAAAGATGGTAAGCTTTTCCTTTCACAATAATATCCATCAGGGACGTATGCTTTAGGCCTCAATTATCAAGGAGGAAATTTCACATTCTCCTTAACTGGACTAACACCTTTCCTCTCTCATTAACTCTACTAAGCACAGCAAATGCACAGTGGGCTCTAATTCTCCCCTTCTCTCTCCAAAGCCCAGCTGGATCCAGCCTGGCACAGGGCATAAAATGACTGGCTGCTACAACAACAATAAGGTGTGCTGCAGAGCAGGCCAATTATTTAGCTGTGTGTTAACACAGAACGTAATTTCATCTTCAACTTCACCCCAGCTGAAGTGAGGCCAGTGCTGGTCCTGCTGTACTTGTAGCTGACATAGCTGTCAGGAGTAGATGTGGTTTTAAGAGCTTCAGAACTCAGTTCAACCATTTGGCATCTTAAGTCTGCACCTTCTTGTGAATTGTGAACATTCCCCTAAAGTTAAGCCCTTCTGCAGAATTCACCAGAAGTACCTCCAGTGATCAGTCTTTTAGAGAACCTGTTATTTATCATGTTTAACTTGGCTTGAAAATAAAGTCTTACTGCAGTTTTGAGGATTATTAAAAAAGGTTGGGATTCACAAAGCAGTGTAATGGAGTTAAAGGTTCAGCTATCACAGACTCCTAGAGTTATCTTTAAAAATTAGAGATAATTTAATATTCTTTCTTTGTTTATTTATTAATTCTTAATTTAAATTTTGTGTATTGGTACTGTGGAAAAAATGATACAAATTATAATCAATGGATGAAAAAGAAATAGACACCTCGGGAGAAAGAGAAAACTGCCAAGATCAGAGAAGGAGGAGAAGTAGATGGTGAGAGAGCACATGTGTAGCAGAACATAAATTTTGTAGCCTATCAGTGACAGCATTCTGCTTGATGTAGGACATAGCTGAATTAGATCTTAAAGATCACATTGGGATTAGTGAGATGCCATTTGGAACAGTTCATTAAGTAATTGGTATTGGCATTTTGGTAAGTAATTAATGCTGAATTTCATATAGAGTGGTTTAAGTATTAGGATTTTATTCTTATAGATAAGATGACATAGTTATGAAACGTTATCTCTGCTATTAATTCTTCTGAACTTGACTACCAGAAAAAAAATATGTGTTTTATAGAAAACGAGGGCAGAGGTGCACTCCATTTTATATTTCTTATTCTTATACAATTCAGTTAAGAATTGAAAAAGGAGTTATAAGAGAATTCACTGGACTTGGATGGTGGCTTGTTGAAGATAATTGAACCGCAATGGTATAGTTATATTGTACTGAGCTACGTGTTGAAAAATAAGAAAGAACCATTTTTTAGCGATGCTGAATAGTTTCAGGGTGAGTATGAATTGATAAAGTCCCTCCTGTTTAGAATTGTAAACCTTGCTCTTCAACGCAACACTCCTTACAGCAAAAGTACTTTTGTCTGTGTGAGCAGGAATATGAGAAGAGTGTAGTATCACTTGTATTAAGTTGTGAGAAGTTAAGACAGGGAAATAGTTATAGAAACAGTTGTGTTTTCCAAGGTTCTAATCCAGCAAAACTTGTACAGAAATAATAAGCATTAAGCATTCCTTTATCAGCATCCAGTTCAGCACTTCAGACTTTGCAGAAAGCTGTGATGTGAATGAGATGCAAGTGTGCATTCAGAGTAAATATTTATGAAGTTTTCAATATTCAGTATTGCCAATCCCAGATTAAAAAAAAGACTCAGACCATAATTATGTCTTTTGTCATGCAACGCCTCCTCCTCTCCTCCCTTCACAAAGAGAGAAAAAAAGGAAAAAGACATTCATATTTGTCTTATTCGCTTTTACCCTTAAAGCCTTGAAAATACCCTTTGTTTACAGATCCTCTGAAGCTCTATTCCCAAAGATGTTATCAGGCTGGAAAGACAGAGGTAGCTTGCAGTATCAAGAGTGGTAGTCCTTCCTAAAGTGGCACCTCTTCTGTTTTCATAGCAAGGTACGGGAAGCAGGGGTTTCCAAGAAAGATGAAACTTGGTGACATAACCTTACAGAGTTAGCTTCTTCATGAAACGAGGTCAGCAGTCCCTATTTCCTGTGTCTCCATTCCTTCATGAATTTGCCACGTCATCATAGCTCCTATTTAAATTAAAAGAAGAGACAGGGGAGATAAGGAAGAGAAATTATTCAATCAATTCTGTGATAGTCCATTTGCTCCTCTCCACGACACCGTATCTGCTACAGTCCTCCTGTTGTTAATGGGGAGGACTTGATAATCCCTTCAGTATGCTAAGGCTGATGGCTAACAGTCTCGACTGAGACCCTTCTGGAGCAGCTCCACTAACATGTGTCTGATCTTTATTATTGGTAGAATGTAGTGTTGGAGGGTATGGTTTAAGTGTGGACTCTGTAGAGTAGGGTTATAGGTTGGACTTGATGGTCCCAAGGGTCTTTTCCAACCTGAATGTTTCAATCTTTCTATGATGCTATGATTTTAAACCCTAGTTGACTGTATATGACATGATGTGGGAGCAAAAATGTGCATTCTTTCCCTTCTATGTCAGTGTTTCAGATCTGTGATATCACAAGTTTAATTTCCTATCCATCAAACATAGATAAAACCCCTCAAGGTAATGGCCCTAAGCTGATGTTGAGATGATGAATTTGCAATGTGTAAAATGACTGCCTTAATGACAGAGACTTTGTTAGTGCTGAAGTAGACTGAATGACCCATTAAATTCTCCAAGTTTAAAAATATGTGTCCTCTGTCATACTGAAAATAAATAATTAAGTCATCTGTGACATGGCTCGATTTTTAGATTTGAAGGGGACTCTTCCAAAAAGAATCCCATTTTACCTAGGTTAGTACTGATGATGACAAAATTCTGAAAGAATTCAGAAGTATAGTTGAAGTTTTTACCTTTTATATTTTAGCCTTTGCTACTTATTCCATTACAGATGATAAGGGTATCTTTACTTGCTTCAAAGTTCACATTTTTTAAATTTAATCAGACTGTTTTACTTCTGTTTTTTACCAAACTTGTAATAGATGTTATTATTTTTCAGTGCTTTAAATTTATATTTCATGCTGAGGGAAAACAATACTCCTGAGGAACAAGGAAAACACATGTACTATAATATTCAAAACAGCAGATTTCAGTCTTTTTTAATTATGTTTCAACAAGTGTATCTTTATCTAAACTGTTTAAAAATCATACTTCACAAAAAAATTGTTTGACTCTTCTGTAATTCTTGTTAGTCTATTGGATTCAATCCATCTCATGATTTATGTGTTTTCTGCTTTCTGCCTGGAAAAGGGAGAGTTCATTCTCATCTTTTATACCTACAATGTATTATAATGTAAATAATAAATCATATAAGAACTTCAAACATTTCTCTTTTTAAAGGCAAAAAACTTTTTTCTGAAAAAAACCAAACAAGAGCAGAAAGAAAGAACTAAATTATCTTTTATTACTTGTACATGTTTTAAAACCAATTTATTTCAAAATCAGAATGTTGCTAAATAACAAGAAGTGCAACTACATGCCACATTAAGGATTTCAGGAGTTCATTAAAATGATTTAAACTTTTCTTGGGCAAAAGTCAAAAGAACTGGCAAAATATCAGAGCTGAGAATAACACTCAGACTATTGCTGTGCCAGTTGCTGCACTTGCTACAACAGACCTAAATGGGTTATTCTTAAGCCTCCACCATGAAAATATATTTAGCATTTTTAAAATACTTTTCTTTGGTCGTGAGGCACTTTTGTAAGAAGTGCTATGGAAATCTAAAGCATAGAAAAATCTTTTAAATCATCAGTGCTTGAACATAAGTAATGCAAGCAGGCTTTAAATTGTCTCACAGACAAATGATATGTCCTGCTGAGCTGGCCCATTCTATGACACTATTTAAGTAGGTTTTTTTTCCCTGTTTATGATCTCTTATTTGTTCCATTACACTTCAAAGCTCTGTTCTATAATTTCAGATAGCTCCAGAAACTTTCATCTTCAGGACCTTGGATGCTTTACTTAATTAAGTGTGTACGGGTTTTAAGATCTGGAGTTTGGACATAAAGGATTATGTTAAATGACATAGAGCTGATCTGATCTGAGGTGACACATGATGTCATTATTCTTATTCTGATCTCAGTTAAACAATGATCTGCCCCTAACTGCCAAGTGGAGATGACTTTTTCATCATTCTGTTCACATACAGGGAATTATTTCTTGTTATGAAGAAGCAGTTTTACAGTAATTTATTTGATCTGTATATGCTCTGAATATATAAAAAAATATTCTGAATGCACAATACATTGTCTATTCATATATACGAATATATACTTTGAATGTATAAAAGAAAACTACCATCATGGACAAAGAAAAAAAAATTAAAAAATATATTGTTAAATTTTCAAACAAAACTAGAAGCATGCTTGTTTAAAGAAAAGCCATCATAAACCCACGATGTTTTGGGAAAGAATCATCTGCTTTAAATATATTTCTAATCCCTTTCAGATGCCAAGATCATACAGATCCTCTTTTTGAGAGCTGCCTTCACGAAGGGCATATCACCTTTAAAAGAGTAGCCTTCACAGAAAGTTATATATAGGTAGAAGCTAAGTGATGTAGTATATTTAGTACTGATTTGCTTATAAATACTGTAAGATAAACATAAACCCCTACTATTGACAGTCCTCTTAAGAAATTAAGAACAGTAGCATTTCATCCTAGCAAAAATGTTCAGAAACTCCTGAATCTCTTGATATGAAGCACAGCAAATTTTAACAGGGAAGGGAAAGAAAAGCTCATATCTATCACAGTCTGTATGCTAGCAGGAATTTATGTAGTCTCAATTCATGTTTCACCACTAAAATCATGCCTCTGATATTTGGCCCTATAATGTTTACCTTGAGGGTAATGTCTGTGTGTTATACAAGCTTGTGAGCATACTCAAAAGATGGTTTTCAGAATCTCCCTTTGTGTTTCAGAAGATAATTTTAAAGCAAGAGTACTAATGCCACCTGAAAATAGAAATTCTTATCCAGTGTGATATTAAAATCTGTTGTCAGTAATTTATATCCTGAATTTGGTTAAAATGTAAGGAAAATGCTGAATTCAGAAAAAATGTGATTAGGAAATGTTAAAGTACAGCTATGTACTTAGTTGCTACACAGAAGTGAAGACTATTTCTATTTCAGCTTTAAGGAGATTTATTTCCACTTGTCAAAAATCATCAGAACAACGTATTCAGCTGGCTTTGATGTGAAACTGATCTTTCCGTATTGTCTCATAGGAGTTGTGGATCAAATGGCTCGCCGTGTGGGCTAGACTTCTCAGCTGGATTGCCTGTAAGTCTTCATTGAATAAAAGTTGCTCACTCTGGGCATAAAATGTAGCACAAATGCTTGACATAAACTTGCTTCCCTAAATGGGACCTTGCTTGTGTAACCTGGGCAAAAAGATGCCTTCTTCCTGATTCTGATCATGCTTAGGTATGGTAAAGTTATTTAACTTCTCGTGCTTATCAAGAACAAAAGAATTTTAGGATATTCAGACACACTTGATACACTGTTAACTGTTAAATGTTAATTAAAAAGAAAAGAAAATGTAAGGTTAGTCCTTCAGATTAATATGGAGGCTCATGTTTTTTTAAGGATCACAGATTGCTGCATACACCAATCTGTGATCTTGTGCACAAGATGTGTGGTCTTGGGCACTTTGAAATTTCAGCATATGCATCTAGTTCTGTCTGCATATGACTCTGATTTCCTTATATGGGCTAGATTTTAATTTGGCTGCAAAATAATTACTTGCCCAGCCCTGTAAGGTTCACCAGTACCCTGTGAAAATCTTCGGAATCAAGTTGTAGAAGTAATTCAGAGGCATAGCTTATTCTCTCTATTTCTTCATTATTTCATCTTTCAGATGGGACTAGTAATGACTGCCAGTGGCAGAGGGTTATTGGAAAGACTATTCATACAATGTTTGGAATGTATAATAAATTGATTTGCCGGGCTTTGTTTAGGCAACAGATGGAATGATCAGGTACATTCATTTAAGCTGCCTCACTGGAGACTACTAGGTGTAACATCTTCTATGCTGACATTTATGGAGGAAAAAAGTACATATGTGGAAGAAACAGCTGCCTTCTCTGATGGAAAGCTATTTATTCGCCTCTTTTAATGGAAAATATTAGAAGACAGAAGGATGGTTGGGCTGAGGAAACAATTCTCACCCAATTATGGAAGGTGAATGAAAACTAAAAACGATCGGCTAAAAGGTATACAGTAGATAGTAAATTCAATCCAGCATCTCTGCCTCTGGTACAGGCTCTGGGAGAAATTACTGGTCAGCCACTGGCAACTCTAACTACTCCAGCCTCACTGGAGGACTGCTGTCTGATGGGTAGATTAGGTTAGATCATGAGGTTGAAAGGGGTTCAGTTTGTAACCAGGTTGTTGAAAATTCAGCGAGATTCTGTGTGTGTGTGCACCTGTATAGAACAGGACAGGAAAATCTTTTTTTTCAGTATATAGTGAAAGGCAAATGATTAATGATTTAGGATTCTTTTCACACTGCAGTAAAAATTAATTAAAGATGTGCTGCCTTTAGGCAATTCTATGCTTACAATGATAAATATGGAAATGTGCTGCATTTTGCAGAATGAAAACCATTGTCTTTACAACACAGAGAAATGAATTGTACCCACATCAATTTTATGTAAACACTCTGAAATTCAATTGGTAAGGGTTCAGCTGAATGTCTATGATTAAAGAAAAGCAATACTGGTGGTAGCATCTTCAATAGCAATTACATTTTCTCACTTAAGAAAGAAAAGATTTTTGTCGTCTCTGGACATAAAGGCAAGTGAGAGGAAGAGGAATGTTCAACAGATACTTTCAGTAGCTAAATATATTACAGTTATGGTGAATATGTGGCAACGTATTTTTGGGTTTGTTTATTAAACTTAATATGTTAGATGTGAGTTCTGAATCTATTATCACAAATAGGCCCCCAACCTCTAACCCCTTCTGTTCTTACAAAATGAAGCTCCCAGAGTAATCTTTCTTTCTATTGACGTAGAGAAGTAATTTCGCTTTTCAAGTCCCTGTGGCTGTCTCTCTATTACTGTATTAAATAAAGCCTCTCGTTACTGGTTTCAAACTTCAACATAACTTTGAATATAACTGCAGATTTCTCTTCCTCCGTTCCTTTCTTCCTTTCCTGTAGTTGCCATCTCGAGGGTGGTCTTTCCTGCTGGCTGCCTGCCTCCCATCCGCAGCTGCACAAGGCTTGTCCTAGAACCTGTCCTAGGACCACATGCAGCTCTTATCTTCTCCGCCTCTGACTATCCTCTCAGATCAACCTCTGCTATGCTGCCAGAAGTGACTTGTTCAAAAAGTGTCTTTCATCTGCTTTCTGCTTGCTCACCTGTCCTTCAGGCTTGTAAAGCTTGCTGCAGCTTGTAACAATGATAAAGTAAACCAAGCTAAAAAAAACCCCTCTTCATTATGAACCTGAGTATGCCCCAGCTATTCATATTGAAAAACTCTTTAATACTGCTACTGATTTACTGTTGAGTGAGTCTGTGTAGCTCTGGATGGCACATCCACTAGAGAGTTTAATTGGCTAAATGAGAATAGAAATGTTCTCAGGAACATTTCTTGTCCCTTAGGAATCTGAGGATAAAGGGAAGAAAAAGGAAAGAAGAATGTAACTGAGAGCTAAGCGTGTAACTACTTGCCAGAGAGAAAACACGATTGTCTGAGGAGGCTGAAGTATCAGCAGTGGGTGGGGAGCTGCCTCTGTGCCTTTCTGCAGCCATGCCTGTTATTTTCTCTCTTGCATGAATTATCCTTAGGTCCTTGCTGTGTTGACTGGTCTATCAAAAGAGACTTGTGCAACAGTACTGAGGTAGTGTGATTATGCTGGCATCAGTGGAATTACCAGCTGAAGAAGCAGTCCAATCTGTCCACTTAAGAATTAAGAAAAGATGTAGTTAGGACATGGAGAGAAAGATAGACTGGGTTCATGCAAATAAATCAAAACACAGCTATCTTTTCTGGCATTAACGAAAAGTCTCCTATAATATGGGTAAAGATGATATGGAACTAAAAATTATAGAAAACCGACAGATGACTTTTTAGCACCTCTGAGGATGAATGTTTTGATGTAGGCACAATGTGCTAATGAATTAGCCTTTCAAATTTAAATGGAGCAAATCTGCCTTATTCTAGTCCTAGAGCATGGAAAGTATTTGCTAAGATGTAAAAACACTCATACGCTTTAGCAAACTATGACATGAGTAGAAATTTCCACTTGGTCAATCACAAGTAGATTTTTGTTACAGGCTTCAATAGTAAAATATATGTAGTCTTGCATTGTCCAGGGTCATATTCTACCTATGTTTCAACTGGTATTGCTGATGCTTAGACATAAAAATGAAAATGTCTAAAAAGAGGTGAGAGCATGAGCCAGACTTGCTTGCGAAGATGCACCATACTGGGTTACAGGAGGCCTATGACCAAACCACTTGGGATACCTTCATGGCTGCCCAGATTTATTTGCTCTCTCCCCTCAAAGCAAAGCCAAGTCTGTCATTCAAAATCCTCTTATAAATCTTAGAAGCCAAGCACTGTCCAATGGGTGAGGACATTAAATCTGCTTAATTCTAAAACCAGAAATATTTAAATCAAAATAGGAAAGATTTTCTGACTAGAAGCAAAAAGGAAAATAATGCTGGAAAGGTGCGTAAGGTTGTCATGGAGCCCTTTTCAGTGGGCAGTGTTTGGGACACTTACTCCAGCACCCATCATCCTCAATTACTGCCTGTAGCTGCATATGTCTGTGAGCTATAGTTTAACAAGAGGCTTTTCTGTGCCCTCTCTGCATTTTGCAGCCCTTTTAGTTTAGTCCTTGCCTTGGCAATGCCCTAATGTAGTACAGATCACTGAGAAGTTGTAGGGTAAAACAGAAGCTCCCCTTAAGAAGGGAGAAGAAACAAGAAGTATTATTGGATATCACCGTTTGCACTGGCAAGGGAACTGTGAATTGTCTTAAATGGCCAGCAGCAGCTCAACCTCTTCGAGGCAGGGGAATGAGTGAGTGTTTGCACTTAAAAGCAGTAATTACAGCTGCTGCTCATTCCCCACTCTAGAGAAATTAAGCTGCTCCTGCTTTAAACTGTAGTTTCATGATACAAAGTGTTATGTCTCAGAGCCTGTTGACTTTTATTTTTTCTCCTTCCCTCCCCGCAGCACCTCCTCCCCTTTGTGCTGTGTCAGCACAAGTCTTTGTTCATCTGTTAGGTGAAATGGGAATTAAGGAACTAATCTGACTTAAAAAAAACCACAACAAAACCGATTACTTCTATGCCTAAAAACCCTGCAATGTGAGGAATGAGGACTGAGTGTACAGGATGAAATTACTGTAGCGTCCCTTTTGGTGTTGGTAAATTTGGGCTTATTATGTGTGCCTAACAGACAGCCTTATTATGTGCTGCACAGATATAATGGAGCCACAAAACAAGCGGTGTAAAAAAGCATGACTATCCATCAATTCCATCCTTTCTCCTAGGCACACTGTCACTAAACATTAATAAAATCTTATTGTTACTCGTCTTTAAACCTCCAACATCAGCAGTGCTATGCCATAACTAAGTACAAATCTTATTAGGAAAAAAGCATTACCTTTTATATTTTCCCTTACAGAAGAAATATTTCACTGTTGCATTTATCACTAACAGAAACACTATTATTTCAGTAAACAGTTTATAAACATTAAAAGAGACTGAGTGAAGTTTATGGGATTTAAACACACTTTTCATTATTTGTTAACAGGATTTAGCTCCTGCACACTACTTCAAACATCCCTCTTGAATACTCTTTTCTTCAGTTTTGTGTCTTGAAAGAAGACTGAAAAAAATCTGTCTTACCTGAGCTGGATTTTCTAAAAAAATCGGCAAGAAGACCTGATGTCAATTACTGGAATAAGCAGTTGTAAAAACATTGTACAATATGCTAAAAAGCATCTTCAGTGAATGCTTTCTAGTTAGACTTTTATTTGTCATGAATATTTCAGTTATAAAGTTTTAAAAATTGGCTCTAATTAAGAGGCAAGCTAAGGAGAAAGTGGTTATAACTTAATTTCCCTCTGACTTACCTCTTGCATTCAGTAGTAAATTACTTCTTTCCTTGACACAAGTATGATGTTTGCTGGTATCAGTTAGTGCCAATACATAGACAAATGCTTAATATACCATACACTGTGCTTTTGCAGTGGCAAGTAAAATTTGCAACTGCTTTCTTTATATTTACAGTAAAATATTTATCTTTTCCATAGATAAGAAAATCCACAAACATTTATTGATGATATTGACATATTAACAATTAATTTTTAAAATGTATCATCCTTATACACAAACTTTTATTTTTCACTTTATTGCACCACTTTAATATTTTACTCTTGATGGGGATGGGATAAGAGAAGTGAATAATAATTCAGTTGAGTTAATGACATGCAAGAAGTTTCACAGAATAATAATCTTGTAAGGAAATCCTCTTGCTGGGGTTTAGAGTGTTGTGTCCTCTGAGAACTATTTGGTAGTCTCTTTAGGATGCACAGGAGCACCTCTGTAGAAGAAAAGATGACAAATTCACTGACCTCAGTATAAATACTCTGAAGATGAAGGCTTTAGAATCATGATAAATAAGAATGTTTGCTGGTAAAGAATAGGAAGGAATGGAAAATTTCGCTTATCTGAGAAGATGAAATTCAGTGGCTGATAAGATCTGAACATTATGAAGACTATAAAATCACTGGGGATATGGGGGAATGAGGTATATTTTAGTAGCTGCCAAAGCTGCGGTATAGCTAGATCAGTGTATAAACTAAATTGAAACAAAGCCACAGTGATGCCTTCTCAAGATTTCACCATCAAGCAAAAATGCGGCAGCAAATGAGGCAAAAGTGAAGGAGATTAGAAGGTTTTGACAGTTTCTGAGCCAGCTGGTGGCAGACACCAGCATGGAGGTTTGCACAGCGTCTAGCCAGCCATTCGTATCAGCCATTGCTTTGTAGAGATCATTCCCGCTTTTTTGCTCACTTCACAGAGAGGGCTGCACTTTCAGCCAATGAGCAAGGAATGTATCAATAGAAAATTAACGGAGGACTGCTGCATGGTTCAGCAAGATGATTACAAACTGGGGTTTTTTTTGTATGTAATTTTTCAAGTGCTGAAAAAAATATCTTGGGTAAAGTGATTACAGTCAAGAGAAACCAATTAAACAGATTTATGTCCTGTGGAATGTCTCAAGTGTATTAATCTCTATGTAAATGCTGTTTTCAAGTAGTCAGAGAAAGCCCCTTTAGAGCAATTCCTCCCTGAAAAAATTGTAAATAAAAAGTAGAGGCTATTGATGAATTCATTTGTTGGAGGTATCTTTCAGCTTTCAAACATAATCAAACACTTTAAGAAGAAGGAGATAGTCTCTATGAAGACATAAAATTAAGTGATAACCCAACTTTTGACACTGCTGATGAGTCTTCCGTGTGATGTATTTTCTGTGGCTGTAGTGTTCTTAAAAAACCCAAGGAAATTACACATTCAAACCCTGGACTATTAAGGTTGCAAAGGGAAGCACTCAGAAGACAAGAAGTGTCAGTTTATCTTCCCATCACCATCTTATTTTGTCTCTATCTCTCTACGTTATTAGCTACTTTTTGATAACGTGTAAAACCTCTCTTTTATTATTACATTACTTTGACATATTTAAACACCATTTTTTTTTCTTCCACTTAGCCACAACGTCAGAAAGTCCTCATTTCTGTAAAAAATACTCCAGATGCACTATCAGGCTCCTTTGTAAAGCAGTAGCATGCTCCAGAATCACATTCAGAACCATATCAGGTCGTCCTGTTCCTGAGGCAGCTACCACCACAGATCTCTTGTCCTGGTTTGAGAGCACCAAGATCAAAGTTCTCCAGGGCTCCTGGTTCAGGTGGCAATCACAGGGCAGGAGGGAGGCAGCTGTGCCTCAGGGGAGGAGAGGATGGGTCAGATGACCCAAATGGACCAACCACAGTGTTTCTTCCCATGGTGCTCAGTATCAAAGGTCCACTAAGAAAAAGCCTGGGGTCTTTAGTGTCTCTTTTGAAGAGAGGATTGTCACTGACGTTTTACTATCTCTCCCTGTGCTGCTGGTGTTCCTGCCTCCTGTTTTCAGATTGCAGAAGAGCATTGTTTGTCAGGACAGGTTGTCTTCCCCTGCCTACTACCCTGGGTAGGAGAGGCACAGCTTTTTTTCTGTGTTTTTTGGACTATCGTTGGGACTCTTGGCTTGGGTGCTCCTGTCTGCTGCCAAGTCCAGTCTGGGACTTTATTTTTTTTTTTTTCCAGCTTGAGACCTTGTTGTCATCTGGAAGGTATGGGTCTTGTATTAATATATTCTCTTGTATTTTTGAGCATATTTGCATACTTGTATAATATCTGTTTATAATATACTTTAGCATCTTTGTTGTCATTATTAGTATTGTTCCTTTTATTTTTTTTTTCATTAAACTGGTTCAAGTTTTTTTTCAGCCTTAAAGTCTCTCTCCCTGGTTCCACTGGAGGGTGGTGGTGGGAGCACAGAGAGCACCTGTTACAGTTTAGTGGCCAGCCCAGCCTTAGACTTAGACATCTGTCTGCATGACTTCTAGGCTATCTAAGCCTCATTCTTGTTTTATGATCTACCTATTGCTCATGTTTGTTTTATCCATATGTAAAGTGAAGCCTTTCTATGATTTTTCTGAGCCTTTGCCCTCAGTAGAAGGAAGACATTGAGGTGCTGGAGTATGTCCAAAGAAGAGCAACAAAGCTGGTGAAAGGTCTAGAGAACAAGTCTCATGAAGAACAAATGAGGTCACTGGAGTTGTTTAGCCTTAAGAAAAGGAGGCTGCAGGGAGACTTTATTGCTCTCTACAATTAGCTGAAAGGAGGTTGTAGCAAGGTGAGGGTTGGTCTCTTCTCCCAAGTAACAAGTGATAGGACAAGAAGGAATGGCCTAAGGTTGTGCAAGGGGAGGTTTAGAGAGGATATTAGGAAAAATTTCTTTGTTGAAAGGGTTGTTAAGCATTGGAACAAGCTGCCCAGGAGAGTGGTGGAGTTACCATTGCTGGAGGTATTTAAAAAGATGTGTGGATGTGCTTGGGGATGCGGTTTAGTGGTGGACTTGGTGGTGTTAGGTGATCTGAAAGGTCGTTTCTAATTTTAATGATTCTGTGATGCAGAGTCTTTTCGGGCTGCTTCATACTTCATGCAGTAGTGGAGGGGATGTGATGAGGAGCTGTGGTTTAAGATTTTTGTGCATGATGGGGATGGTGCTGACTGCCTCACTGTACCCTGCAAATCTGAGAAACATGCCAACAAAAGAGGCAGGTTTAGAGTGAGATAAGGATGTGAATGTTACCATTTCTGCAGGTGTGGCAGGATTGCAGGACAGTTTGGATGGCAACCAAGGTGAAGCTAAAAGCTTCAGGTTTTATGGGCCACAAACTATGTGGGGAAGGTTAGGCAGCATGCTTCACTGTTTACACTGCCTTACTACCAGCAAGTAACTTTAATTACTAGTGTTCTTATGCTGCAATCTGTTGGCAAAATATAGCTTTCCGTCCCTTAATATTTTCTCTTAAAGTAACACCTACAGTTCCCACAGTTCTATGTTGTTGTAAAATATGGATCAGAGCTTTATAAATTCAACAGGAGTAATCTAGCACTGAACACAGGCATAGGTACAGGGAATTATCAAGCTCGAACTGAACTGTCAAGGTGAATAGACGATACCTACAGAATGTTTCTTGTTCAGTACACCTGACTGTTGACCTGAAAAATTTGGGTCTTTAACCCTGGTTGATACAAAAAGAGCATAAGTTAATTTTAAAGTTGACCTTAGTTATTGCTGTAAATGCAACCTCTGCTCAAAAAGGTGGATAATCTACTTTGTTGGCTCCTATATTGTATTATAGTGAACCTAGACCCTAAAAATCTTAATGCAACCAAATTTTATGAAGAGAAAGGGCAAAAATATGTCACATCACTACATAGCTACTGGTATGAGCCCAGGAACCTGTAAGACTTGTGAAGTTTCTTGGCGAACAGAAAAACTGAACGTACTTGAGAATAATGGAAGGCAAGGAAGTGTCCTACTTAGAAGAAAGGTTAAAATGAAATACCTATTTTTGCAAAAATACAGTGTACCTGGTTAACTGTTCTTTGTTTGAATAAGCTTGGAGAAGTAAATCTACTATGGTATTACCCAGGCAACTAATAGTTAAACTACTGAATACAGAGATTGGTACAAGAATGATAAGAAACTAGCTAAAGCAGAGATGATAATGGATTTCGATAAAGGTGAAATATTATTAATGAAATTCCCCAAGGACTGGTCTTGCAACTGATGCCAATGTAAAATTTTCATTAATAATCTCTACACAAAGTTGAATTTGAACACGGGGAAAATTCTCAAATGACTCTTCTGTGAGACATGAGTGACACTTCCTCTGGGACAGTTATAGGTGCCTAAACCAGGGGGTCAGTGAAGGCAGCGGAAAGAAAAAGTAATCTCCAGAGGCTGGCTCATGGCACCTACATTATCTCCCTGCTCTGAATCATTGTTTTAACTGCAGAGAGGGAGTCAAGATGCAGCAGGAGGCCTATCTTCCTGCTGTAGGGAATAATGACATTGTTTATTACCTACGGTTGAAAACCCTACATTCAGGCCTGTTCTAGTTCTTGTTCACAATGTTAAAACAGGGCTTGAACATTGGCTGCGAAACCTGCCAGCCCCCTCTGGAGACTCTACTTGAGTCCATAGATAATTTAAATGTACATGAAAGGACTTGCCTAAAGCCAACGTATTTCAAGTACTCTACTGCTTAGGTCTTTAAAGGATGCCTTTGCGGTAAATTTCCTTTTGTTCCCACAAAATACATTTGTAGGACAATATCTAACGCTTAGGCTCACCAATACTCATCTGCTGCTTCACAGGGTGTTGTGTACTTGCTTAAGCACTAACCCTGTCCCTCTCAAATTAAACTAATTAAATTGGAGAAAGAGAAACTGCTCTCAGGTTCTCAGTTACCTTTAAGCTTGGTGCTCTTTTCTGGAACTTGCCTTTTTTAAAAAAAGCCAGAAACCAAATCCTTTCCCATTAATAATTAAGGATCTAACTGCAAACCAGTAGTACAACAGTTACTTGCAGCAATGGGAAAGACATTGAAGATTAACAAAAAACTAGTTGCAATTTTTTTGTCTATTATATTTGACTACTACTCCAGCTCCTGGCTGCGTGTTGCTATGCCCTGTATCACAGCCTGTGCACTCCAGGGTTAAGTGCACAGGGCAGGGAGGTTTCATGGGTGGAGAGAACTGCTTGGCTTTGATTTCTTTCTGCCTCGGTAATTTCTGTGGCTTGATTTATAGTTTGAGCCTGTACGCTACAGTATGATGAGGAAGGTTGCAATTTTCAGTTTAAGTAAGGAGGTAAATCAATGAACTTCCTAAACTTTCTGAAGGTTAACACACAAGGCAACGTTAACACTAATCTTCTCTTGTTCCTGCTTCCCTGTGGCAGGACCTGGCAATAGAGTCAGACCATACACATTAATAGATACCAACAGTCTCACTGATTAACTTTAATATGCCTACATCTGCATCTCTGAAAGGAGTCAACTTAGCTACTAGTGCAGGTTTGGACACAAAACACAGCCTGACTGTTCCATGAAGAACCCTATTTTAAGTCTGTGGGACAAGCACCATTGTATATACAGATCTGATTACATGTCTTGGAAAAGGATTTGGAGAAGGGCAGAGACAGACAGCAAAATACCTACCTTACAGTATGAAAATAAAATAGGTTTCTTTAAACTATAGAGCAGGGTCTGAGAGCTAGTGAATGTTTCTTGTAAATACTCCATGTTTTTAACAGTAAAGAATGATAGCAGCTGTGTTTTTCATTTTTTAAAAGCATAGAGATATATGTACTGTATAGGGATATATGTACTATATAGGGATATATGTACTGTAAAGCAGTGAAGTGTGGAAGAGAATACCAGCAGAAGTAGCAGAGGTAAGAAACACAATGAATTCTAATCTGAAGATTGATTGGTTTATGAAAAGCATGATTTTTTGGCTGTTATGAAATACATGGTTTTGTTGTCTACATTAGGAAATGTTCTAACTCGCTGATTCCAATGTATGCATATTGTAGCTTCCTAAATTATCAATACTTAGTCTGAACAAAAGCATTTAATAGTTTAGCTGATATGAACTTATTTGTAAAAAACTTGCAGCTTTGACTGCTTAATTTTGAACTTTAATCCTGATCCTGCAAGAGTTTGTATGAACTTAAAGAAGTGCGAACATCTGTAATGATTGCAGTAAGTACAAATTCAGCATACTATGAAGTACCTATGGGTTACAAGGAAATGTGCTATCACCACCTATATTCAAATAAGATCTCTGAAAACTGAGTCCTGTTAGCTGATAGAATATTTTTAAGCTATTCAGTTTACAGAATAGCATTCCCAGCAGCTGTCACTAAATTAGGGTCTTGAGCTAGTCTCAGTCTGAGCAGAGTGTAGTGATTTGGCAGGAATCACAAATGAGCACCAGTCGTTGATTTGCTGTGTGGAATATGAATGGCAGAGTACTTTGAGGGTTAACCCTGAAAGGCAGCAGATAATTTGGGAAAGATTTTTTTAAAAAA